>NW_025791154.1:0-51164 GCF_907164935.1 Osmia bicornis bicornis | reverse complement strand
TTTCCATACGATTATGTTACCGACTACATGAAACTGAGCGAGACGACATTGCCGACATGTGACAAATTTTATAATCAACTAAGCGACTGTGCCGTTTCACAGCAGGATTATGACCACGCGATAAAAGTCTGGCACAGTTTTAATATAAAAACACTTGGCGAATACAGCGATTTATATCTAAAAACAGATGTTTTATTATTGGCCGACATTTTTGAAAATTTTCGTGGCAGCTGTTTGAGAAGTTACAAATTGGATCCTGCATATTACTATACTTTACCCGGTTTTACGTGGGATGCAATGCTGAAGCACACGCGTATCGAATTAGAATTATTGACGGATATCGATATGCTACTTTTCATAGAGCGCGGCATACCTGGTGGTTTAAGTCAATGTTCTAATCGATACGCAAAGGCCAATAATAAATACATGGATTCATACAATTCCGAAGAACCATCGCGATATTTAGTTTATTTCGACGTTAATAATTTGTATGGATGGGCAATGTCGCAGTATCTACCTTACGGCGAGTTTAAGTGGTTAGACGTGTCACGTTGCGCGACGCGAGGCGAGCGCGCAACGTAAAATTGATTAAAGAGGGAAGAAAATGGAAATAATCGATTGTTAATTTTCTTGCTCTAATCAATCTTTGCGATGAGAAAGGTCTCGCTGCCACCAGTTCTGACCGCGTATGACGCGTTAACGTCCTCTACGATCAGAACAATTTTAAAAGACGGAAATTTTTAGATAGAATTTATTTCCGTTGGGTTCGTCAGTGTTCTAGGTCCCGTACGGGTCCCTCCTTGAAACGTTGTGTTGGCGTGCGTGGATTTGAAGCGTAAAATGATATGAGAATGGTAATTGAAAAGAAATGTTAATACTGTTTAGTGTGCAAGAAAATAATATAATTCAAAAACTATTGAATCTAATACAAACTGAAAGTGACTATTGAATTTCTGATAATACTGATAATTACTATTAGATGAATTCAATTTAAAACAATACTGGTTTACAAGGGTAAAGATGCTTAACCTATTGTATAATAATGACTATTGTTTGACCGGAAAATCGTGTGGTATATATATATAAACAGCCTTTGATTCGAATTGAGATCGTTTTTCTTTTTATAAATTGTAACTTGTATAAAATTATATTCTTTTACTATCAAACGACTATCTCGACAATCTAGAAACTTGGAAAAATAGCGGATTCAATCCGCGAGGGTTCGACTTGAATGAAGAGACTCTTATAACCCGAAGGCTTTGCAAGTCATCCCTCGATTATACCTCGTAGTCGAGACAATCGTTACTGGAAATCCGCGATTCGGTAAATACGGAAAATTATATATTTTTATCGGTACCTGTGTATGGGAAACGAGACGATCTAAAATGAAGACACTCTTATAACCCGAAGGCTTAATAGATCGCCCGTTTTGCCTTGTTGAAAATCAATGATAATGCCGTGCTCGACGAATTAGTAATTGACAGGCTTACCGTGAAGATGTAGAATATAATGTATGAAAATCGCTTGAAATATCGCTATGAGGTCGCTGAATAATCGTTGTTAAATCTGGAACACCAAGAGAGAGATGAGGAGGTTGTCGCACTAACACTTGTCGCGCGCCCGATTGCCCTTTATTGCGTATCAAAATTTAATTAAGACGAACACAAGACGATTACGACTTTGAAAAATAGAATAATTAACGCGAATGAGTTTAATTCGATATTACGCGATCAAACGGATTAAAATAAAGAGAAAAAGATAGAGGTTTAATAGTATGAAAGCTTAACGTGCGCGTCTCTGAGTCTTTGCCGCGTATTCGCGAAATTCACCCTCACGACACTCTGCCTAACGGGTAGGACTTGCCGCGCAGCTAATTTACACAAAGTACAAATCGGCAACTCTATCTCTAGACGCACGGGCTCCCGTCACGACTTACTCGATTGTTCGACGAAGAGTCATCGGAATCGATCGCGATCCTGGCCGGAAGGGCCCGTCGCGAGGATGATGTCCTGCGTGGGGACATTCCGACAAATCATAGCGCGTGACGACAGCGTCGCGCGCGTCGCTATTGGTCGAAGACGCGTGCTAGCTAAATTCCTCTAGACTATGTTCTTTCTCTCTTGGTGTTTCATCTCTGTCTAACGGCTTTTCGGTGTTCCTACGCCGTAGATTTTTCTGGAATATTCCATTTCTCGCTTTCGATAATCAGATATGACGAATAACGGCAATTATTTAAATCTGAATTAAGGTTTAAACCAGAACCATTCAACAATGAAGCGAATAACTATGAATAAAATTCATATCCATCATACCATTATGTATTAATAATTCGATCGATTGGCAATCGCACGATTTAGACTAGCAGTCGGCGTAATTAATTAACATTATCGGTAATTGTTTGTTCATGAATCGCAACGTGAGTTTCGCCGGCGCGCATGTTGTAAAACATTCGATGTTTGGATGAAATTCTCGATTAGCTAACATATTCCTTGATTATTAAATCGAATATAAGTTATTTCATTAGCAGCGTAGCTAGTTCTAGAACGTTCTTGCTATTTGAAAATTACCGTTGGGTCTTGGTTTCAGGCAAATTCTCGGAATTCGATACAAAGACTTTTATTGCCCCGTTCGACCCTTCGCCCCTAAACAGTCGTCGAACGCTTGCTAACGCTTGACTGCGAGGGTTCTCATTCCTCGTTCATTTCATCAACCAAATATTCAAATAGATAGATTAATCCGCGCTTTCATTCCAGCACTCATCTCACGCATACGATCGAATTAGGGGCCGACTGGCGCCCACGCGTGGAAAAGAGGAGAGATTCAGTTGAAATTCGAATGATAAATTGATCTTTACGCTTTTGCGCAGTTAACCTGAGGAGACCCCTATAATGCGAAGCACTGGCTAACCGCGCAGCGAACGCTGTTTATGATACCTCTCCTCTGTCGAACTCGAGTTTTTGTATAGTTCGAAATCTGTTACTACGCAGTTGAGCACGACGATAGTTTCGAGGAGGGGTAATAATTAGGGAAAAGAATTGAGAAATATAAAGAGGATAAAGGATAGAAAAGACAAAATAGAATAATTATAGACTCAAACTCTTCCCTGTGCCTTTCCCACATGAAGAAGACTCTCATAACCCGAAGGCTTGATGAGAAAACACAGACTCGAGGAGAAAATTGAAAAAGATGAAGTAGTAATTCGCCCTCCCCACGTCCCTTACATGAGGAGACTCCTATAACCCGAAGGCTTGATAAGGAAACGTGAGGCGGACAAATTTGCAAAATTTTCCAGACGTAACAAATCCTCCCCCCCTTAAAACTATCGCCGCCCTCGGTGATATGAAAGTTGAGCACGTTGCTCACGCCACGCGTCGCAATGTGGTTAACTTAATGTAGGATCGGCGCGTAAACTCTATCGCGGATTATGTGTAGGACCAGGCTCGGCCGTACGGTTGTCCAACGACCGGCACTCGTCCCACCGACACTGAGCCTAAGCAATGCCGTTCTCCCTTGCCGACGAACTATCTCCGTTACCCCATGGAGCGTGCGATCAGTTACCGCGAGGCATCCCTCCACGTCCAATATTCTCAAGCGGAGGCATCCCGTGGCAGCTCCACAAACGTCTTCGTCGTTGATTCCTTGGCTATCCCGGGCTCGTATCTCCTCCAGGCTGGCGATCATCCCCAGTGCTTGTCCGCCCACAGAAGGATGTAAGTTGTTGATTGTTAATCGCATCAGCTCTGGCAACGTTGATAATGGCTCCAATGCGAACTGGCCGCGAATATTGGAGCAGCCGGATAGATCTAGCTCGGTGAGCCTCACCAAGTGGCTCCCGATATTGGTGACGAAAGCGTTCGCCACCCATCCGCAGAACATGGTGGTCAATGTTCTCAGCTCGACGAACACCTCTGCGACCGTGCGAGCTGTCTCCGCTGGGCCTATTTGCAATTCAATGTACTGTGGGTCGAGCATCCTGGGTGCCTCGATTTCCCATTCTTGTTCTTCGTCCGGTAAAGGCGAGAAATCGACGTCGGTGATGATCAGTTCCCTCAACGTAGCGTGCAGCGACTCGTTTTCAACAAGCGCGCGTAACGGCTCCTCGGATGTGAGGGAACGGCACTGCGTAAGCTCAAGCGCGGTGAGAGAAGTCAACGCCGCGAGTGCCGCGCCCACAGGTGCCGACAGTAACCCCTCGCAGCTCTTCAGTCGCAGATCACGAACTGCCGGCGATATTCGCCCCAGCGCCGCCCCCACGAATTCCGTGGTTGACGCCACGAAAACCGCAAGGCGCGACGCGGGGGCAAGCACCGCCGAGAGCTCGGACTCCACATTACCGAAGCTCTGCCCTACTCGAAATTCTATCAATGCCGAGGCCGCGCTCGCCAGGTCCCGCAGGGCCGCTGGACGAACGCGCGCTCCTGACAAGTCCACACAAGTTAGGAATGGACAACTACGAACCGCGATCCCTACCACCTGTGGACGCAACCCTCGCGCGATTTGCCGGTCGTCGACCCGAAGCTCGGTCACGTAAGGTCCCACGCGTTTTACCGCCCAGTAGTATGCCTCGGTGGAAATGATGTTGTGGTCCCAGCCTGCGGGCCAGCGCCAATCTTCCGTGGTGAGTGCCCGGGTACCAGCGTAGGAAGCCAGGGATCCCAAGCGCCACGCTCGACAAACGCCCTCCATGCGCGCTCGACCAGCAAAGTCCAAGTAGCGGGCAATGCGAGTAACTGCCTCAATAGGCAACGGCGGCGATGTTAGTGGTTCCCGACCTGGAGACGGAACGGCCCTGTCCCTGGGACGTAGTAATTTGGCCTCATGCCAAGGGTCGGCAAGTGCGGCCCTAACCTTGCGTTTGTGGAAAATCGGCTCGGCCTCCTTCACCCAGGCGATGGCCGCAGCTGCTAGTGCGGCTTCAGGGAAAGTGACATAGCCATGCGTTCCAGTTGGCTTCCGGGCCACCACGGCATGCTGCGGGCGAAACTCCTTAAAGAGTTTCAATAGCTCTTTGGTCCGGGTGAACGGTGGAATTCTAGTCACGAAGACGATGCGTCCCTCGTTCTCCTCGTTAGTATTTCGGTACCGTGAAGCCATGATGTTGTATCCTAAATTATTTAAATACAATGAAAACAGCGCATAATTATGTACAAGATTTCGGATTGAATACGTGTGCTTTTAATCGGTTCGTTTCCTGTAATAAAGGTGTAAAGTATACATATATATATATAATACGCAATGCGCCAGTCGGCCCCCCGTGGAGGTGTGATGTGCCCCTCCGTCGAACAATTTGTTACTAAATTACGAAGGCCAACTGTGCGTGCGATCAGTCTCTCTTGGTTCCCACGAACTTCAATTTGTCTATGTGTTTCACAAAAACGTTGCCTGTTTCGTCTCTCAGCACGGCATTATTTTTCTCGGTAAAGTCTATTATCTCATAAGGACCACGATACCTTTTGCCAAATTTCCCCTTACGCGGTTCAACCAGGACGTATGCCACATCCCCTACCTGACCTTTAAACGGACGAGCTTTGGAATCGTAATAGATTTTCGAACGTACCTTCGCACTGTTCAAATTTTTGGATGCTATTTCGTGCATCTCGCTTAATCTTTCGTTTAGATCTCGAACGTACCCGGTGTACGTAGGCAGGTCGTCACTCGCAGGGAACGAGGTTGGTGCACGTGCACGCTTGCCAAACACCAACTCAAACGGAGTATATTTCGTTCCTTCGTGAACCGAGGTATTATATGCAAACATCGCAAATGGTACTAGCCTATCCCAATCATCAAAATCCCCTAGGTAGTGAGTAATGTAATCTACTAAGACTGCATGACTGCGTTCTAAAGAACCATTAGTCTGAGGATGGTAACCAGACGTGGTAAGGTGGTGAATACCGAACATCTGGGCTATTGCAGAAATTACCTTATTTAGAAAACTTGTCCCTCGATCGGACAAGATTAATTTCGGGGCACCAAATTGTAAGATGAGACTAGTAACTAGTGCGTGAGCGATTGTTTTCAGCCTTTAATTCGGAACCGGTACCGCAATACAAAATTTTGTTAAACTATCCTGGATTGTTAAAATGTGTCTATTGCCTTCAGGAGTGGTAGGAAGAGGACCTACAGTGTCGATTGAAACCTTCGCGAAGGGTTCCGCTGGTGTATCCGTGATCACCATTGGTTCGCGGGTCTTGTGTCTCGAAATTTTTCGCGTCTGACAACTTGGACAATTCCTCACATACAATTCGATATCTTTTTTCATACTCGGCCAATAAAATCTTTCGCGTATGCGGCGGTAAGTTTTCGTTACCCCCTTATGTCCCCCAATTAGGCTGTCGTGCAATTCCGAAATGATTTTCGCTCTTAATTCCGCGGGTGGTATTTGTACACGGCCGTAACATAAGGTAATCTGAATATCGGTGTCCCGGAATGTTTCCCGTAAGATTCTAGATAGTGTGTGGTGCGGTAACGTTTCAGTTAGATCGTCTACCCTCGAAATTCGGAATGATTTTACCTTTAACTCGAGTAATTTCTGTTTTAATTTTTGCAAGACAGCAAGTAACCTGTTAGTTGGCAGGTCATCGGTTGCGTTGTCCTTTGCAACAATACTGAAAACCCGATATTTACCGCATTCGCAAACGAGAATATTCCCCAATTTCAATTCCGCATCCGTGAATTTAGTAAGATCAATTGCACCGAGATCCGTTAGTATCTTACTCGTTGGCGTAAGAAATCTATCCCTACTTATGAAATGTATATAGTTGTCTCGATAGTAAGTGAGGTTTTCGGGCGCGAAATGTACAACCTTCGCAGGTTTGATTTCCCGGTCTTCGGAAACGTCTATGCTGGATGTATCAGTTAAAACATCGAAATCAATCGTGATTGGTGGTGTTAGCTTTGACACAGAAGGTTTCTCTGGTACTATTTCAGGGTTTGGATTAATCATGGATGGTCTGCGCGGTGTCGACAATGCTATGGGTGGAGTAGACGGTAAACTAGTAGGTAATTGGGATTGGTGAATTGGTTTGTAGACAACAGTATCAGAAAAATTCTTTGTTAGTTTGCTTAATCCATCTAACTTTTGATGCAAATCATCATCGTCGGTAGCCTCGTCTTCTCCGGTTTGACCCTGTTCTTCACGGTCGGATTGAATGTCAAAATACTCTTGACTCGCATTACTCGAGAATGGTGTTCTAAATACCTCTTCATCCGGCGGGGAGCCTCCGAGACCTGGGGTCTGAGGAGCTCCTATAACTCGGCTACCCGAGCTGAGTCCCAAGCTCGGAAGGACACTCCGCCTACGGATGAAGATCGGCGGTTCCGACTCAACGCTGGAATCCGAACTTGACGAGCCAATTGAGCTAATAGACGAAGCCGACGTAGGTGTATTAGATGTAATTACAATAGATGGTTTCTGTAACGATTGTGATAAGGTCACCGGTTGATCAGCTGATCGTTGCCTAGTTCGCGTCGCGATAGCATCCGGATCTACTATTCTCGGTTTTGGATTCGATTTAGTCCCCGGTGGACGACCTCGCCCCCTGCGAACAACGTCTGCCGGTAGTTCGGAGTCGGACGAGCGCGGTGACCCGGTTACAGGCATTAAGTTTGCCGCTCGTGCCGTACGACGCGTTTTCCTAGTTTTTATCGATTCAGAAACGCGCAAAAATCGTTCTATTAGTTTTATCACAGAGCACGGTTCGCGCTGCGTTTCATCGTCCGAAGATGTTAACGTGAAGTCATCCGAACTATTTGCATTCGCTTCGATGACCGGATTTCGCGACAAAGCATCCGCGTTGACATTGAGTTTTCCGGCCTTATGTACGAAATCATACTCGTAATCCCGAAGCTTTAATCGCCACCGGACCAAACGCTGTCCAGGATCTTTAATAGAGTTAATCCAACGCAATGGCTCATGGTCGCTGACCAAGGTGAACTTTCGGCCATACAAATACGGTCTGAAATGTAGGATGGAATATAAAACTGCGAGACATTCTTTTTCCGTCGTGAAATAATTCCGTTCCGGTTTCGTCAATGTGCGCGAGAGATAAGCGACAGGTAAATCATGTCCGTCGACTTGTTGACTCAAAACTGCTCCGATAGCATAATCTGACGCGTCGGTGGTAAGCGTGAACGGTTTTTCGAAATTTGGATACTGCAAAACTGGAGCTTTGCACAATGCTTTTCTTAACGCGACAAAACTACGCTTTTGCTCTTTACCCCAGATAAATTCAGCATTTTTCTTTAACAGATCGGACAAGGGTTTTGATAATTCCGCGAAGTTACGAATAAATCGGCGATAGTAACCGGCTAAGCCCAAGAATTGGCGTATGTGCTTCGCGTTCCTCGGTCGCGGGAAGTTCTTAACCGCGCTTATTTTCTTCGGATCAGGGCGTACTCCTTTCCGACCTATAATGTGCCCGAGGTACGCGACTTCCGTTCTTAGGAATTCGCATTTGTCCGGCTGGAGAGTCAATCCTGCATCGGCCAGGCGCGTAAAAAGACGCCGAACCTTTTTGCCATGCTCCTCCAGCGTACGCGCGAAAATGACGATATCATCAAGATATACGAACAATTCTGTACCTTGTAAACCGCGAAGTGTACTATTCATCAACCGTTGGAAAGTTGCCGGTGCATTTTTCAACCCTTCGGGCATCCGTATATACTCATAATGCCCGGTCGGCGTGCTGAAGGCCGTTTTATGCCGATCTTTCGGATCGGTTTCGATTTGTTGGAAACCGCTAGCGAGATCAAAGACTGAAAAGTACTGGGCACTGCCAATAAGATCTAAGATCTCGGTCATATTTGGCAGTGGATATGCATCACCTACTGTTTTCTCGTTTAGCTTTCGAAAATCGATAACCATTCTCCACCTGGGATTGCCCTTAGAATCTGGTTTCTTAGGGACAATCCACAGGGGAGAATTATACGGAGAGTTAGATGGAACAATGATGCCGCTCTCTAATTTCGTTAATATTTGGCGCTCGATTTCTTCTTTATGTATGGGTGGAAACCGATACTGACGCGTGTTTATCGGGATTTCATCTACCGTAGGTATGTTATGCTTAATAAACGTTGTAGCTTCTAATTTATCCGTAGGAAGATGAAATCGTTCCGGATATTCTTCAACAATTTCCTCGACATGTCTACGTTCTTCTGAGTTTAAATGATCTAACCGTAATTTGTCCATTACCACCGAGACTCGATCTAAAGAATTCGCGTTTGGTGTTCCGCGATCCGAACCCGACGACTCGTCCGACTCCTCAGGAAAGCAATGATAGTCGAACGGTACCAGTTCTTGTGGAGGTACCACTAGCTCGAGATCGCGTTGCAACGTGTTGATGGCTAGGACGTGGCACACGCCCTGGTCGTTCACCGATACGGCAGCCTCGCCGACAAACAGTCCGCCCGCCGTCTCCAATAAGGGCAAGTACCCTTCTTTCAGGACGTTATTAACCACGTCAATCGCGATCGATTGTTTGGTACGCGCTTTTATAGTATAAGTCCGCGGTTCTAGCATTTTGCGATCAGAGAAATCCAAAGATTTTCCGTCTACAAATCGATACGGTCTAATTGGGTCAGTTCGAGTGACCAAGGTATTGTGAGCGAACGAGATTTCTGCCTGTTCTTGACGCAGGTATTCTTGACCGAGGATACCGTCCGTTCTTAGCGGAAAATTTGATCTTACTACATGGAAGCGCACGGGTTTCCCCTGTATATGCAAAACAGAAGTACCCATAGTCTGATCTTTTTGCGGGGTTATCCCAGATATTATTGTCGCTTCATGCGTTGCAATTTGTACGTTATTACGTAATAAGTTAAACTTGATTAAATTAATTTCCGCCCCCGTATCAACGAGGAAGTTAGCGGACCCATCCTCTAAGTCTTCCGACGGAATTTTAACGATCGGGGTGTCGCGTTTCGTCTCGATTGCTAGAATTTTCCTGAAATTTTACTTTCGCGTTTAAGTGACGCTCGGCCGGCTTTTGACTCGTCGTCGCGTCGGCACGGCGAGTCCTGTCGAAGTTTAAACGTTCCTCCATCGCAATTGAGGGTGGAGACGGAGATCGACGGGACGAGGTGGAAGGTCCCGCTACTAGCCGCTCCAAAGATGGAGAGCGCGGTCTATAATCGCCTCGAGTTCGCGAAGCTTCAACCCGTGGTATTTCCGGACTCGGCGAACGCGACGGAACGTTTGGTCGCGTGTACGATGGACTCCTACAAGTGCAACTTTTACAATGGATTGACCGGCGTGGAGACGCATCTCGCGATTCGGTCTCAAAAGCTCTGACAGGGCTCGGAGCCCGATTAATTTCCCTAGTCGGAGGTCTCATTGGCGAATACGATGTCGACGGTTGGGACTCGTTTCTTACCGGAGAGTAAGAATCGAACCGTGGATAGCGTCTAGCAAAACTTCTATCAGGGCTATAATGCTCATAACGCGGTCTATATTCGCGATCATATTCGCGATGATAACCCGATTCGTATTCCGACAGCCGCGAGTCGCGTGACGGTCCAGGTCTGTTCCGATACCGATGTTGTATTTGATCCGCGATCTCTACCGCTTCTGACAACGTTTTTGGTACTCGAGCATCTACCGCTTTCGCGAGTTCATCCGGTAGCCCCCAGATAAAGGATTCCAAGGCCGTGGCTCGGATTGGGTCCATCAGATGAGCGTAATTGCTACCGGACCTGACTTTAATTAAATCCTCGATTCCGACGAGCAGGGCCCTAATTCTATCATGAAACGCGTAAGCCGACTCATCGCGTTTCATACGGATGTTCACGATCTGTTGATAATAATCGTTAAAGGTTTTCTCGGGCGTAAATCGTTTTTTCAGGTGTTTGATTAAATCTGCGAGTACGAGAAATCTCATTCCTTGAAGGCTATCGCGCGCCTCCCCCCTTAATCTCGAAATCACGAGGCGAAGGAAGACCGATCTACTCGCCATTGGTAAACTCTCAGAGTGATATTGTATTTCCGAGATGAAATCCCTCAAACGAATGTTACGACCGTCAAAAATTGGTACATAGTGGGCGGCCTGCTGTACAGCGAAGCTTTCGAGTACCGTAGTCGAAAGATCGCCGTCGTCATCGCGAACCGTCTGCGAGGTGCTTCCGCTAGCACCCGCGTTAGTCGGCGTATCAGGCATATTGCGAATTTCAAATTTCAAATTTCAAAATATATCGAACAAATAAATGCACACAAGTAATATCATAAATTGTACACAATAATCAAATAGTAAGGGCACAACGTATTCAAAACGAAAATATGCGATAATTGTTCGTTCCGATAAGCAGATAGAAAATCACAAAATAAATTAATAGAAACACAAAAATGAATAACAAAACACAAAATAAATAGTAATAAATAAATAATTTAAATAATAAATGAAACTATAATTGACAGAATTTAGCGGATTACCATTTTAGATCAATTTTGAAGGCGAACAATTATCGCAACACACAAAAATATAAGTACATATATCAAAACACAATAAATATTCGCAATTTGCAATAATATGTTAATTTTCCGGCGCAATAAGCGACAAATGTGGCAAAAGGGGTGTCCAATATACGAAAAATATCCCGATTTCGCCTCAATTGCAAATCAAAGGTTATTAAGAAATTTGATAAGATAATATCTTTAATAATGAAAAATACAACCAACACGCAAATTTCACTGATCGAACACTGTTCGTATCCCACCGCTGCCACCAAAAATTTGTTACGTTGCGCGACGCGAGGCGAGCGCGCAACGTAAAATTGATTAAAAAGGGAAGAAAATGGAAATAATCGATTGTTAATTTTCTTGCTCTAATCAATCTTTGCGATGAGAAAGGTCTCGCTGCCACCAGTTCTGACCGCGTATGACGCGTTAACGTCCTCTACGATCAGAACAATTTTA
Source organism: Osmia bicornis bicornis (assembly GCF_907164935.1). Taxonomy (NCBI): domain Eukaryota; kingdom Metazoa; phylum Arthropoda; class Insecta; order Hymenoptera; family Megachilidae; genus Osmia; species Osmia bicornis. The sequence goes on along the minus strand of NW_025791154.1, from coordinate 39,259 downwards.
AAAGACGGAAATTTTTAGATAGAATTTATTTCCGTTGGGTTCGTCAGTGTTCTAGGTCCCGTACGGGTCCCTCCTTGAAACGTTGTGTTGGCGTGCGTGGATTTGAAGCGTAAAATGATATGAGAATGGTAATTGAAAAGAAATGTTAATACTGTTTAGTGTGCAAGAAAATAATATAATTCAAAAACTATTGAATCTAATACAAACTGAAAGTGACTATTGAATTTCTGATAATACTGATAATTACTATTAGATGAATTCAATTTAAAACAATACTGGTTTACAAGGGTAAAGATGCTTAACCTATTGTATAATAATGACTATTGTTTGACCGGAAAATCGTGTAGTATATATATATAAACAGCCTTTGATTCGAATTGAGATCGTTTTTTTTTTTTATAAATTGTAACTTGTATAAAATTATATTTTTTTACTATCAAACGACTATCTCGACAATCTAGAAACTTGGAAAAATAGCGGATTCAATCCGCGAGGGTTCGACTTGAATGAAGAGACTCTTATAACCCGAAGGCTTTGCAAGTCATCCCTCGATTATACCTCGTAGTCGAGACAATCGTTACTGGAAATCCGCGATTCGGTAAATACGGAAAATTATATATTTTATCGGTACCTGTGTATGGGAAACGAGACGATCTAAAATGAAGACACTCTTATAACCCGAAGGCTTAATAGATCGCCCGTTTTGCCTTGTTGAAAATCAATGATAATGCCGTGCTCGACGAATTAGTAATTGACAGGCTTACCGTGAAGATGTAGAATATAATGTATGAAAATCGCTTGAAATATCGCTATGAGGTCGCTGAATAATCGTTGTTAAATCTGGAACACCAAGAGAGAGATGAGGAGGTTGTCGCACTAACACTTGTCGCGCGCCCGATTGCCCTTTATTGCGTATCAAAATTTAATTAAGACGAACACAAGACGATTACGACTTTGAAAAATAGAATAATTAACGCGAATGAGTTTAATTCGATATTACGCGATCAAACGGATTAAAATAAAGAGACAAAGATAGAGGTTTAATAGTATGAAAGCTTAACGTGCGCGTCTCTGAGTCTTTGCCGCGTATTCGCGAAATTCACCCTCACGACACTCTGCCTAACGGGTAGGACTTGCCGCGCAGCTAATTTACACAAAGTACAAATCGGCAACTCTATCTCTAGACGCACGGGCTCCCGTCACGACTTACTCGATTGTTCGACGAAGAGTCATCGGAATCGATCGCGATCCTGGCCGGAAGGGCCCGTCGCGAGGATGATGTCCTGCGTGGGGACATTCCGACAAATCATAGCGCGTGACGACAGCGTCGCGCGCGTCGCTATTGGTCGAAGACGCGTGCTAGCTAAATTCCTCTAGACTATGTTCTTTCTCTCTTGGTGTTTCATCTCTGTCTAACGGCTTTTCGGTGTTCCTACGCCGTAGATTTTTCTGGAATATTCCATTTCTCGCTTTCGATAATCAGATATGACGAATATCGGCAATTATTTAAATCTGAATTAAGGTTTAAACCAGAACCATTCAACAATGAAGCGAATAACTATGAATAAAATTCATATCCATCATACCATTATGTATTAATAATTCGATCGATTGGCAATCGCACGATTTAGACTAGCAGTCGGCGTAATTAATTAACATTATCGGTAATTGTTTGTTCATGAATCGCAACGTGAGTTTCGCCGGCGCGCATGTTGTAAAACATTCGATGTTTGGATGAAATTCTCGATTAGCTAACATATTCCTTGATTATTAAATCGAATATAAGTTATTTCATTAGCAGCGTAGCTAGTTCTAGAACGTTCTTGCTATTTGAAAATTACCGTTGGGTCTTGGTTTCAGGCAAATTCTCGGAATTCGATACAAAGACTTTTATTGCCCCGTTCGACCCTTCGCCCCTAAACAGTCGTCGAACGCTTGCTAACGCTTGACTGCGAGGGTTCTCATTCCTCGTTCATTTCATCAACCAAATATTCAAATAGATAGATTAATCCGCGCTTTCATTCCAGCACTCATCTCACGCATACGATCGAATTAGGGGCCGACTGGCGCCCACGCGTGGAAAAGAGGAGAGATTCAGTTGAAATTCGAATGATAAATTGATCTTTACGCTTTTGCGCAGTTAACCTGAGGAGACCCCTATAATGCGAAGCACTGGCTAACCGCGCAGCGAACGCTGTTTATGATACCTCTCCTCTGTCGAACTCGAGTTTTTGTATAGTTCGAAATCTGTTACTACGCAGTTGAGCACGACGATAGTTTCGAGGAGGGGTAATAATTAGGGAAAAGAATTGAGAAATATAAAGAGGATAAAGGATAGAAAAGACAAAATAGAATAATTATAGACTCAAACTCTTCCCTGTGCCTTTCCCACATGAAGAAGACTCTCATAACCCGAAGGCTTGATGAGAAAACACAGAGTCGAGGAGAAAATTGAAAAAGATGAAGTAGTAATTCGCCCTCCCCACGTCCCTTACATGAGGAGACTCCTATAACCCGAAGGCTTGATAAGGAAACGTGAGGCGGACAAATTTGCAAAATTTTCCAGACGTAACAGACGATAATGAAATTAAAACTTTTAACATTCATGCGATATCCGAAAATTCGGACATTGGATATATTTTGGAAGTCGATTTGAAATACCCGCTAGAATTACACGATAAGCATGCAGATTTACCTTTTTGTCCAATACGCGAGAAGCCTCCTAATGCCAAACACGAGAAACTACTCGCTACAGTTCAGGATAAGCAACGTTACATCATCCATTACCGCAATCTTCAACAATGCTTAAATCATGGTTTAAAAGTTTCTGTAATTCATCGCGTTTTAGAATTTAAACAATCTCCATGGCTTCGCGAATACATTCATTTAAACACGCAACTTAGAACTGCGGCTAAAAATGATTTTGAAAAGAATTTATTTAAATTAATGAATAATGCAGTCTTTGGCAAAACTATGGAGAACGTTAGAAATCATGTAGACGTTAAATTAGTTACAAAATGGGATGGTAGATACGGGGCCGAGGCCCTGATATCAAAACCAAATTTTCATAGCAGATCAATATTTTCGGAATATTTGGTCGCAATAGAGATGCGAAAGTTGGAAATTAAATTTGCAAAACCCATTTATGTTGGTATGTGTATTCTGGATATATCAAAAACATGTTTGTACGAATTCCATCATGATTATATTTGGCCCAAATTTAAACATCTTTGTAAAATATTATACACAGACACAGACAGTCTTATATACGAACTGGAATGTGATGACATATACGATGTAATGAAACGCGATATACATCGGTTTGACACGAGCGACTATACCGAGGACAATGTTTACAGTATGCCACGAGTAAATAAAAAAGTACCGGGATTAATGAAGGATGAAAATAATGGGTGTATAATGACTGAGTTTGTCGGACTTCGGTCGAAAATGTATGCTTTGCGCGTAGAGGGCAAACGGGACACGAAAAAAGTGAAGGGTGTCAAAAGTAACGTAGTTAGGAAAACTATTTCCTTCGATGATTATATACGTTGCTTGTATGAACGTTTAGAAGTGCATCGTGAACAGAGATGTATTCGTTCAAAATTGCACAATGTATATTCTATATGTGAAGAAAAGAAGGTGCTTAGTCCTTACGATGATAAACGATTCATAATTCCACAATCCACAAGAACATTGCCTTGGGGGCATTATAAAATAAATAATTATTCCTAAAAACATAATTTATTCTTTGCTCCACGAGTAAAATATTAATTTCCAAGTATCTTTATAAGCCTGTAGGGTTTCGAGTTCATGCAAACCTTGCAACTTCATGAGAGAGAGAAAGAGACTGGAGTTTTTACTTATCTCAGGTCTTAGAGTTTGGAGGGAGATGTTTTCACAGTGCTTTATAAACCCAAGCGTGTTCGTTTTATTCATTATTTTCTGTTCAACGATGACGGTCCCAAGGTTGGAATCCTTAGCATTTTTGGCGATTGTCAAACATTATCGTAAGTAATCTTCAACAATTACCCAAATTTTATTTATTTTTAACTAATTGTTTTCGTCTTAACAGCCATAGTAATGCCAGTCTTCGAAATTGCGCCGGCGGAGGATGACGCGCGACTACCCGCAAAGTGCCGCGAGCGGCAGGAGTGGCGGCGTGAGTATGAAGCGCGGTGGGCGGCTACTTGGACGGAGGTCGATCTGTTCGACCTCCGATATTTGTTCGGAGAAGAAATCGATGTAAGTTGCCTGTCCGATTTTATTTTGATTTATTAGATTTTTACTGCGTATTAATGTATATTTTATCTGTTATAGCCGGACTGGTGGTAGCCGCCTACATTTATATTTTTTTTGTTTTTACTTATTATATTATATATATTATTTAACGTAAAATATAAATATCTATAACCGTTATTAGTGTAATTTATTCTGTACCACACCCTTCCCCATACTCCATTAATGTAATATGAAAATAAAAAAGTATATAATCGTTATTAATGTAATTTATTTTGCCCAACCCTTCCCAATAATCATACTTCATATCCTTATATTTCTTCTGTGTGTCTGTATGTGACTGAACTCCTCCTAAACGGCTGAACCGATTTTGATGAAATTTTTTTGTGTGTTCAAGTTGACTCGAGAATGGTTTAGATTCACAATTCGGTCCACTACATAATGTGTTTCTAATTAATTTTTTATAATTTGTTTTTGATCTTGGAATGTTTTCCATGCGTGGGGAAGGGCGTGGCAAAAAAAATACTTTGATTTCATCTTTACTATATATTTTATTAAAGGAAGTATAGGAAAGGGTGCTACAAAAAATAAATTACATTAATGCCATTATATTAATTAATAATATAATATCAAAAGAGTAGAGATAGTAATAACGATAATGTCATTAAGTGTTTATTACGAATCTAATGTAGATATAGTAATGACGATAATGTTACAATCTGTGCATTGATCTGTGGGAAGGGATCATTATATTACATTATATCTAATGTAGATATAGTAATAATGATACTGTTATTAAATGTACATTGATCTGTGGGATTATATCAGTATATTAAATTACATCTGACGTAGATATAGTAATAATGGTATTGTTATCAAATGTACATTGGCCTGTGGGATTAAATCGGTATATTAAATTTCATCTGATCTAGATATTGTGATAATGATACTGTTATTAAATGTATAGTACATATCTAATGTAGATATAGTAATAACGATACTGTTATTGTATGTACATTGATCTGTGGGAAGGTATCAGTATATTACATTATATCTAATGTAGATATAGTAATAACGAAACTGCCATTATATATACATTGATCGGTGGGAAGGGATAATCATATTACATTATATCTAATGTAGATATAGTAATAATGATATTTTTATTCAATGTACATTGATCTGTGGGAAGGGATCATTATATTACATTATATCTAATGTAGATATAGTAATAATGATATTGTTATTAAATGTTCATTGGTCTGTGGGACTAAATCAGTATATTACATTACATCTGATGTAGATATAGTAATAATGATATTGTTATTAATGTACATTACATGTCTAATGTAGATATAGTAATAACGAAACTGTTATTATATGTACATTGATCTGTGGGAAGGGATAAGTATATTACATTGTATCTAATGTAGATATAGTAATAATGATATTGTTAATAAATGCATATTACATATCTAATGTAGATATAGTAATAACGATGCTGTTATTACATGTACATTGATCTGTGGGAAGGTATCACTATATTACATTATATCTAATGTAGATATAGTAATAACGAAACTGTTATTATATGTACATTGATCTGTGGGATTAAATCAGTATATTAAAATACATCTGATGTAGATATAGTAATAATGGAATTGTTATTAAATGTACATTGGTCTGTGGGATTAAATCAGTATATTACATTTCATCTGATGTAGATATAGTTTTTTTTTTTTTTTGTTTTGTTGAAGGGAAACTGCGGAAAAATCTTCCGGTGTTCAAGATCCCCAGGGCGGACCACGTGCCTCGGGGTATGTGGGATTCCTACCCACTAAAAAACCGCAAACCCTTTATGCGACTTTAGTCCCCCCCGGAACTGTTTATCACATTACTTCGGGGGGGAGTCGCCTGTTGCGCGTGTTTCCGCGCGCTGCTCTTCGAATGCCCTCACAACAGAAGGTGGCCCGTGAGGAGCTACTTCAACTTGTCGGTTTCATTCCCTAGACTGTATTTAGGGGATTCCACCGACTCTCCTCCTTCTTCTTCTGCTGGAGTAACCGTCGCACATAATTGGCGACGGCGCTCCAGGTCTGCAATGTCTGCAGCATTACCCCCACGATGTTGTCGGGGGTGATGGGGCCAACCTCCTGTTGGAGGGCATTTCTCTCGGCCGCCCAGCGTCCGCATCGGAAGAGGGTGTGCTCGGCACTGTCCCCTGCATCCTGGCAGCCATAACCGCACACTGGCGAGGTGGCCTTACCCATCCTGAACAGGTACGCACGGAAGTACCCGTGCCCGCTCAGGAATTGGGTAAGGTAGTAGTCCACCTCGCCGTGTTTCCTATTGAGCCAGGGGGCGAGGCTTGGAATTAGTCTAGCCGTCCAGCGCCCCCTTGCCTCTTCCATCCAACGCTGCTGCCAGCGATGCAGGGTGGCCTCTCGAGCCACCCTCTTCGCATCAACCGTGTCCTGGCCGCTCCTCTTCGCCTCATAGACCTGCTTGCGCTCGTGGGCAAGCAGGTCTAAGGGCAGCATTCCAGCTATCACCAACACAGCTGGCTCCGCGACAGTTCTGTAGGAACTAGCCACCCGGAGCGCGCACCTCCTTTGAACCGCCGCTAGTCTGCGGCGGTACTTTTCGAAGCGGAGGGCTCCAGCCCAGATCTCCGCGCCGTACAGGAGTACGGATTCTACGGAGGTAATGAGCAGCCTCCGCTTCGCCGGCCTTGGGCCTCCGATGTTCGCCATGAGGCGGGCGAGGGACGAGGCGGTTGCCGCCGCCCTGTCGGCCGCCTGCCGTATCTGTGCCCAGAAGGTCCGCTTGCTGTCAAGCAGGACCCCCAGGTAACTAACGGCGGCCTTGGCGATGATGGTGTGGATCCCCACTTTAAAAGGTATCTCTGTGGGGATCCTTCGCCTTGACAGGACGACGAGCTCGGTCTTCTCCGTTGCTAAACGAAGACCCGCGTCATTCATCCACCTCTCGATCCGCCTCATGACCTGATTAAGGCCAAACTGCGCGCACTCCGTGTCGCGGGCGACAATAACTACCGCTATGTCGTCCGCGTAGCCCACCAGGAACGCCTCGCTGGGGAACTCGATCCGTAGGATGGCGTCGTAGAACGCGTTCCAGAGGTCCGGTCCTAAGATGGACCCCTGGGCCACTCCTGCAGAGACTTTTCTCCTCCGTCTCCCCTCGACCGTGTCGTAGACCAAGACACGGTCAGAGAAGTAATCCTCCATAATACGAAGGAGATAGTCTGGCACCTGGAAGGTGTTCTTCAGGGCCGCGAGTATCCCCGCCCAACTCACTGAGTTGAAGGCGTTCCTGACGTCGAGCGTGGCTACGAGGACGACACGCCAGCTGTGCCGGTTGCCGGATTCCGCCTTATCGGCGGCATCCAGGACCACCCGTACGGCGTCGACTGTGGACCTTCCGCGTCTAAAGCCGTATTGCCGATCCGATAGATCGCCCGCCTCCCGGAAAGCTTCTAGGAGCCGGGGCCTAATCATTTTCTCCAGCAGCTTACCGGCCGTGTCCAGCATACATATAGGGCGGTATGCGGACGGACCGGTAAGCTGCCCCTTCCCCTTGTTGATCAGCGCGAGGCGTTGCACTTTCCATCGGGTCGGCCAAAGACCGGAACCCAGACATGCGTTTAGCAATTCCAGCATCGGTCGTGGTTGAAGCTGAACTGCCAGCTTCACGACCTCTGCTGGGATGCCATCTGGGCCAGGGGCTTTCCTGTTGCGGAAGGTCCGGGCTGCATCCTGCATCTCCTGCATGGTGAAGGGGGGGAACTCCTCCACCTGCAGCCCCGTTGGTTGTCGCGTTCTTGCCGGGTGGTCCGGAAAGAGGGCGTCCACGATCGCCGATGCCTCGTCTGCGGGTAACACCGCGGGGCCGTTTTGGGCACCAATCTTGCGACGCACAATACGGTACCCTAGACCCCACGGATCACGGTTGACCTCCTCGCGGAGGTCCTCCCAGCAGCGCCGCTGGTTTACGCGAATAGCGTGGCGGAGCTCGCGGCGCTTGGCCCTGTAGGATTCCCACAGGGCCTCTCCATCGGTGGTGCGCCTAGCGCGCTGGGCTGCTCTCCGCAGACGATGGCAGTCCCCCCGGAGGTCGGCGATATCGCTCGACCACCAGTAAGCAGGCCGTTTGGCACTGCGTGGCTTTCCGCGGCTCATCGACGCGTCGCACGCCTTATGGATGGCGTCCATGGTTGCATCGACGAACCGCTCCAACGATAACCGGGTCCACGGCCCTCCGTCGGGCTGCGAAATGTTCTGCATCCCGACTTGGAGGGCCTCTTCGAAAACCTCCTTCTTGAGGGTTTGGAGGTTCCACCCTCGTACAGGGGGTGGAACCTTGCTCCGACTTCTTTTCCCGGCTATCCGGAAAACCACATACTGGTGATCACTCCCCGTGTAGTCCTCAATGACTCTCCAGTCATCGACACGGGGGGCGACATCCTCAGAAGCCATCGTGATGTCGATGATGGTCTCCTGATAACCAAACCTCCGGAAGGTCGTGGACGACCCTCGGTTGAGGATCTCCAGGTTCCGGCGGGCCGCCAGTTCAACAACCAGCCTTCCCCTGGTGTCCGGTCTGGGCATTCCCCACTCGACCGCCTTCGCGTTGAAGTCCCCTCCGACAACACATCCGCCCTCCATTCCCAGGATGGTGTCTTCGAGGGCTTCAATCTTCTCGCGGAAATCGGCGATGCGGTCGTTAGGGGAGAGGTACACGCTCACCAGCGTCACCCCCTCACCCTTTACCCAGACAAATCCGGCGCCTGCCCCGTGCGCCTGTACCCGGAATTTGGAAAGATCCGGGATCCAGATCGCAGCGGTTCCTAACGTGTCGGCGAACCACGTTGGTCCTTCTCGAGCGCGGTACGGTTCACTGAGCAGGAGAATATCAATCTCCTGCTCTCGCCGCAGCTGCTCGAGAAGGGCGTCCGCGACTCGGCTCCGGTTAAGGTTGCCCTGGAGCACCTTAGCCATTACGTTTCTTGGCTTCGGCTAAGGCGTCGCGGTACGCCTTGCAGACGCCGGACCCTAAACCGTGCTGCAGGTCTGCGCCTTTGAGACCGTGGTCCGCGCAGACCGCACACCTCGGGGTCTTCTGACAGCCATTGGCCGCATGCCCCTTATCCCCGCATCGGTAGCAGTTATTCTGCCGATCGGGGCCCCGACAGCCACGTGCCAAGTGCCCGTAGCCCAGGCACCTGAAGCACCTCATTACCGTGGTCCTCTTTCTGGGTCGGGATATGACCATGCCGACCCGTAGACGACCGCAGTCCAGGAGTCTGGCTGCCGCCCGCTCCTCGAGCTCGACTATCGCGAGCTTTTGGCCCCGGGCGTTCTCCTTTGTCACGTGGACTCGCATGACTACGGCGGAGTCGCCCAATTCTACCCTGAGGGCCTCTTCCACCTCCCCAGCTGTGGTGAGGCAGTCGAGGTCCCTCAGCTCGATAGTTTCTTTGGGCTCCATCCGCCGGACGGATCCCGCCTTGCCCAGGGCACCCTTCAAAGCCTCGCTAAACGAGGCCTTCTGCTCGGGCTTTGCCGCCCCTCCGAGCTCGAGGAGCACCTCACCGCTCCTAGTCTGCCGGATGGCTTTAATTTCCACCCCGGCCTCCTCCGGTTTTACCGTGGCGCGCAGCTTCGCCACTACATCGGCGTAGCTGGTGCCCTCAGCCGGCTTTACCGCCAGTGCAGCTGAGCGCCGATTCCGCCTCGGCCTCCTCTTCTTCTTGCGTTTTGCTGCCTCAGGGGAGGCAGAGGCCGGCTGTTTTGTCGTGGCAGAGGCGGTCATGGTCCTGGTTGGAGGAGCGGTGGGTTTCGGCTTCCTCCGAGCCACCACGTTCCACCCCTCCGCGCCATCCTTCAGCCTCTTCTCGGCTGGGGATGGCTGGGACGCGGGGCTGGTCCTCTCCTCCCGCGTCCGTTTACGGCCGCCCGCTTCTAGGGTCGCCTGTGCGGACTGGGCCGCTTCGATGGCGTCCGCAATCTCAACCAGCCGCGGCAGACCGTTTTTGATTGCCACAGCAACATTACGGTGCTTGGCGGTGGCTGCGGTCATCTCCGCGACTAGACTGCGGAGTTGTTGCAGCAAGGCCCCTAGTGGCTGCGCCACTGCCGAAGGGGTAGGATGCGGAGCAGGCTGTTGGGCCTGCACCATGTCCGTCGCACTCTCCTGCGACAGGACAGGGGTTCCTCAGCGGCAACCGGCGAGGATCTTTCGCCGGTTCGCGGAGGACTCCGCGCTAAGCTGCGGCGTGGCGTAAATGCAGCCACCTCGTTCGCAAGGGTATCGTCATCTCGACCCCTCGCTTGCTCCTCGACCGTCAAGATCTCATCGAGATCTTTCTTTGGGCGAGAACGCAATTGCCTCCCTTCTACACGCGCTGCGATATTTAAATTAGAATTCTCCATTAATTCGTCGTTGATACTCCAGAATACCAGGCCGTCTCCGAACGCGGTTGCCTCCGGGTGTGGGGGGGTGATCACGGCCGCAGCTACCCCCATGACTGCGACCGCTTGTGGCATAGGGGCGGGAATGTTACATCCGCCCTGTACCGTGCACCATCACCTTTCATCGGCACCCTGGTATCCTCATGGGAGCGGCGCGTTGACGCCGGGAGCCACCAGGAGACGTGCGCTGCGCGAATCATCCACACATCCCTTTCGGGCAGTGTCACCGTACCCGCTACGCCTCCTGACCCATCAAAAAACACGGCCGCCCCTAACATGGGGAACAGACGCCGACCAGAACGCCGCCCGGTACGGGAACAGACGCGTTCTGGGTTTTAAGCTCCAGTTTTGGTCCGCGGTCGGTATTTTATTTCCCGACTACCCTGCATATCTGCAGAGCATTCCCCTATCCGCCACCCGGGGACGCGTCCGATGGGGGACTGGAAACCCCGCACGGAGATGTAGATATAGTAATAATGATATTGTCATTAAATGTATATTACATATCTAATGTAGATATAGTAATCACGATACTGTTATTATATGTACATTGATCTGTGGGAAGGGATCAGTATATTACATTATATCTAATGTAGATATAGTAATAATGATACTGTTATTCAATGTACATTGATCTGTGGGAAGGAATCAGTATATTGCAGGAGATCTAATGCAGATATAGTAATAACGATACTGCCATTATATGTACATTGATCGGTGGGAAGGGATCATTATATTGCATTATATCTAATGTAGATATAGTAATAATGTTATTGTTATTAAATGTACATTGGTCTGTGGGATTAAATCAGTATATTAAATTTCATCTGATGGAGATGTAGTGATAATGATACTGTTATTAAATGTACATTGGTCTGTGGGAATAAATCAGTATATTACATTACATCTGATGTAGATATATTAATAATGATATTGTTATTAAATGTATATTACATATCAAATGTAGTTATAGAAATAACGATACTGCCATTATATGTACATTGATCGGTGGGAAGGGATCATTATATTACATTATATCTAATTTAGATATAGTAGTAATGATATTGTTATTAAATGTACATTGGTCTGTGGGATTAAATCAGTATATTAAATTTCATCTGATGTAGATATAGTAATAATGATATTGTTGTTAAATGTATATTACATATATAATGTAGATATAGTAATAACGATACTGTTATTATATGTACATTGATCTGTGGGAAGGTATCAGTATATTACATTATATCTAATGTAGATATAGTAATAACGAAACTGTTATTATATGTACATTGATCTGTGGGATTAAATCAGTGTATTAAATTACATCTGATGTAGATATAGTAATAATGGTATTGTTATTAAATGTACATTGGTCTGTGGGATTAAATCAGTATATTAAATTTCATCTGATGTAGATATAGTAATAATGATATTGTTGTTAAATGTATATTACATATCTAATGTAGATATAGTAATAATGATACTGTTATTATATGTACATTGACCTGTGGGAAGGTATCAGTATATTACATTATATCTAATGTAGATATAGTAATAATGATATTGTTATTCAATGTACATTGGTCTGTGGGATTAAATCAGTATATTAAATTTCATGTGATGTAGATGTAGTAATAATGATATTGTTGTTAAATGTATATTACATATCTAATGTAGATATAGTAATAACGATACTGTGCTTATTTGTACATTGATCTGTGGGAAGGAATCAGTATATTACATTAGACCTAATGTGGATATAGTAATAATGATATTGTTACCAAAATTACATTGATCTATGGGAAGAGATCAGTATATTGCAGTAGATCTAATATAGATATAGTAATAACGATACTGTTATTATATGTACATTGATCTGTGGGAACGTATCAGTATATTACATTATATCCAATGTAGATATAGTAATAACGAAACTGTTATTATATGTACATTGATCGGTGGGAAGGGATCATTATATTACATTATATCTAATGGAGATATAGTAATAGTGGTATTGTTATTAAATGTGTAACGACCCAGAGTGAGTACGTTACTGCACCGACTTGTAGGGAGAGCGGTTCCCTTAGAAGGCGACTCGTAATCAATGTGTTAAGGATTATAGGTTCGTGTGGTGTGCGGTTAAGGAGTGAAATCCAAACACTAATGTGCTAGAAACTGAATGAAAATATGTTTATTCAAAAATAGAAAGGTAAGTGAATATTGAAATATAATACAAAATCGCTAGTATTACAATAAGTGCGGCTAGAAATTGGAATACAATAAGAAATTATAATTAGTTCGCCCTAGATTGGGAATACAATTGAAAATATGTAATTAGTAATTAATATATGTAAGTAAAAAAAAATTAATAATTGTAATTAATCGTAATAATCGATAGAGCTAACGCGAATGTGGCGTGGTCTTCTTATACAGTCAACACTCTGCTTGTTTTCAACAATAATTATGGAAACTAAACTCCAGAGGTTTGTGCTAGACTATTGGAATCAAGTTAACCCTTCCTATAGGTCGCAATCGGTTTCTGGTTATACCAGAGCCGTGTTAGACGCAGGCCGTTCAAGGAGCTCCGCTCCTCGCTAGCTCTTTACACTTGAGTGTTGGCTTAGCGTAACACCTGTGTAACACGTTGCGCACCGCGAATAGGAGGTCCACTGATCCGTAGTCCTGCACGCCACCAGTGGAATAGTAGGAATTAGCTGTAGCTCGCGCTCTATCGCTGCCTAGACAGTTCAGCGCAAGCTCTTCTCTACTGATCAGAGTGTTGTGTGTTTCAGACCGAGGTCTGAGAAGATCTGCCCTGAAACTGTGCGGAACGCCTCTATTTATACTCAGATTTTGCTGAGTCGGCACTTTTTTTCCGCATAGAGTTCTTGGGGTAGCTGGGTTTTTCCCGTCACGTGGTGGTCCAGCATCCCCACTCTAGAATACTACCCCACCGTATGCCCACTGGGGTTGCGCTCGCGCGCGCGCGGCCAGACGTCGATAATTTATCGGTAAACTGTTTTACCGTCCGACTTATCGACTAAACTTTTATCGATGTATTTAACAAACTCAGTTATCGGCGAAAATGAAAATATTTATTACAAAAATTTTATACACATTAAACTAAATATTAACAATAAAAATGAAATAAAATACTTTGTATGAAATATAAAAATTAGTTATAATAAAGAAATGAAATCAAAAAGGTATTGCGTTTATTATCGGGTCGTTACAGCTCCCCCGCGCGTTTGTCTCTTGTCCTCAAGAGACTATGGTTTCGTCTTTTTAGGTTGCACAGGCCGCAGCAGCATTTTTCTTCGCTATTCCTTGGGGAGGCTGACAGGACTTCGAAGTAACGCATCACTTGTCCGTGTTCTCGTCTTGGGTCGGTCTTCTCTGGATTTCTATAAGTCTTCCAATCAAATTCCGGAATGTCTACTAAAACCAACCTCCACTGTGGTGGTGATGGTGGTGGTGGTGTTGGTGGTGGTGTTTCCTCGCTTAGCATTTCTTCTTGCGCTGTCATCTTTGAAATTTTGTATAAAAGAAATAATTAATAAATGAAATAAATCGTTGATGATGTAATTCTACCTCTTTGAATTGTTTTAGGGCTCTTCTAAGCCTTTTCAAACGCTCGCGTCGTCCTGCGCGTCTCACCATTTTCGCTCTCTATGAATTGAATTTAGCTGCGCGTGCGTAGCGTCGCTTTCAATATCTTTCTCTCTCGCTCTTTGTTTCTATCTCTCTCTATCTTTTTCCTATGTAATATGGCGGACTTGCGAGTCTGCGCATTAAATAAAAATATTTCGAACGAATTGAAATTATTTTGTAGGATTTGAAATAAATGAACCTATTTGTTAAGAATAATAAAAATAATTGTATGTATATTTTAAATAATTAATATTATAATAATTTTACATTAATAAAATTTATTCGAAAATTTTGTCTAAACAAAATATCTCTGGGTCATGGGCAGGTAAAAGATATCCCTCATTAAAGGTTTCAATTAACTCTTGGTCCATATTTACAATCGCGTTTTGACAGTCACTACAGGCTACTGCTGGCTGCAGATTAGCGATTATTTGCCTGCATGAAATGCATATTGACTGTCTTATGCCCTCTTCTGTTTTTACGAAATGGTGAAGTCCTATATGGATCCAGTGTTTGCTGGCTTGTGGAATTACTTTTAATGCACATTCTGTGCATAGTCGTCCCATTCTTGGGTTGAATATGTATTAAAATGCTATTGAATTGTCCTTTACGCATAACACATTTATGATGTTTGGAATTTGGTGTGTCATTTTTCTGTAACGTAAATTATTTTTTTGTTATAATATATTGAAAATCTTAAATTATATCATGTATGCTTACTCTTTTTCCTTTTATTAAACTTTTTCTTTCTTTTTCTTCTATTTCTATTCTTTTTCTTATAATCTTATCAGATAGCGTCACTTTTACGAATTTTACTTTAGTGTACTTTGCACAATATGGCGGCAGGTTCGAAATTTTGCATGTGCGCATGCGCATCTTCCGAAAATTATATAGATTGGTATGTTACGTTGCGCGGCGCGAGGCGAGCGCGCAACGTAAAGTTGATTAATATGGGAAGAAAATGGAAATAATCGATTATTAATTTTCTTGATTTAATTAATCTTTGCGATGAGAAAGGTCTCGCTGCCACCAGTTCTGACCGCGTATGACGCGTTAACGTCCTCTACGATCAGAACAATTTTAAAAGACGGAAATTTTTAGATAGAATTTATTTCCGTTGGGTTCGTCAGTGTTCTAGGTCCCGTACGGGTCCCTCCTTGAAACGTTGTGTTGGCGTGCGTGGATTTGAAGCGTAAAATGATATGAGAATGGTAATTGAAAAGAAATGTTAATACTGTTTAGTGTGCAAGAAAATAATATAATTCAAAAACTATTGAATCTAATACAAACTGAAAGTGACTATTGAATTTCTGATAATACTGATAATTACTATTAGATGAATTCAATTTAAAACATACTGGTTTACAAGGGTAAAGATGCTTAACCTATTGTATAATAATGACTATTGTTTGACCGGAAAATCGTGTAGTATATATATATAAACAGCCTTTGATTCGAATTGAGATCGTTTTTCTTTTATAAATTGTAACTTGTATAAAATTATATTCTTTTACTATCAAACGACTATCTCGACAATCTAGAATCTTGGAAAAATAGCGGATTCAATCCGCGAGGGTTCGACTTGAATGAAGAGACTCTTATAACCCGAAGGCTTTGCAAGTCATCCCTCGATTATACCTCGTAGTCGAGACAATCGTTACTGGAAATCCGCGATTCGGTAAATACGGAAAATTATATATTTTTATCGGTACCTGTGTATGGGAAACGAGACGATCTAAAATGAAGACACTCTTATAACCCGAAGGCTTAATAGATCGCCCGTTTTGCCTTGTTGAAATCAATGATAATGCCGTGCTCGACGAATTAGTAATTGACAGGCTTACCGTGAAGATGTAGAATATAATGTATGAAAATCGCTTGAAATATCGCTATGAGGTCGCTGAATAATCGTTGTTAATCTGGAACACCAAGAGAGAGATGAGGAGGTTGTCGCACTAACACTTGTCGCGCGCCCGATTGCCCTTTATTGCGTATCAAAATTTAATTAAGACGAACACAAGACGATTACGACTTTGAAAAATAGAATAATTAACGCGAATGAGTTTAATTCGATATTACGCGATCAAAACGGATTAAATAAAGAGGAAAAGATAGAGGTTTAATAGTATGAAAGCTTAACGTGCGCGTCTCTGAGTCTTTGCCGCGTATTCGCGAAATTCACCCTCACGACACTCTGCCTAACGGGTAGGACTTGCCGCGCAGCTAATTTACACAAAGTACAAATCGGCAACTCTATCTCTAGACGCACGGGCTCCCGTCACGACTTACTCGATTGTTCGACGAAGAGTGATCGGAATCGATCGCGATCCTGGCCGGAAGGGCCCGTCGCGAGGATGATGTCCTGCGTGGGGACATTCCGACAAATCATAGCGCGTGACGACAGCGTCGCGCGCGTCGCTATTGGTCGAAGACGCGTGCTAGCTAAATTCCTCTAGACTATGTTCTTTCTCTCTCTCTTGGTTTCTATCTTTGTCTAACGGCTTTTGGTGTTTCTACGCCGTAGATTTTTCTGGAATATTCCATTCCCCGCCTATGGTTTTAATATCAGATATAAATGGACATCAGTAACTATTTAAATCTGAACTAATGTTTAAATCGGAACAACTAAACGATAAAAATGAATAATTATGCATAAGAGTTATATCTATTATACTATGATGTGTAACTATTGATCAGGGATCGCGAAATTCTTTGATTAACAATTGGCGGTTTCGTAATTGTTGTTCACAAGTCGCAACGCGAATTTCGCTGGTACGCATGTTGTAAAACATTCGGTGTTTGAATGAAATTCTCGATTAGCTAACATATTCCTTGATTATTAAATCGAATATAAGTTATTTCATTAGCAGCGTAGCTAGTTCTAGAACGTTCTTGCTATTTGAAAATTACCGTTGGGTCTTGGTTTCAGGCAAATTCTCGGAATTCGATACAAAGACTTTTATTGCCCCGTTCGACCCTTCGCCCCTAAACAGTCGTCGAACGCTTGCTAACGCTTGACTGCGAGGGTTCTCATTCCTCGTTCATTTCATCAACCAAATATTCAAATAGATAGACTAATCCGCGCTTCCATTCCAGCACTCATCTCACGCATACGATCGAATTAGGGGCCGACTGGCGCCCACGCGTGGAAAAGAGGAGAGATTCGGTTGAAATTCGAATGATAAATTGATCTTTACGCTTTTGCGCAGTTAACCTGAGGAGACCCCTATAATGCGAAGCACTGGCTAACTGCGCAGCGAACGCTGTTTATGATACCTCTCCTCTGTCGAACTCGAGTTTTTGTATAGTTCGAAATCTGTTACTACGCAGTTGAGCACGACGATAGTTTCGAGGAGGGGTAATAATTAGGGAAAAGAATTGAGAAATATAAGAGAATAAAGGATAGAAAAAGACAAAATAGAATAATTATACACTCAAACTCTTCCCTGTGCCTTTCCCACATGAAGAAGTCTCTTATAACCCGAAGGCTTGATGGGAAAACACAGAGTCGAGGAGAAAATTGAAAGAGATGAGTAGTAATTCGCCCTCCCCACGTCCCTTACATGAGGAGACTCCTATAACCCGAAGGCTTGATAAGGAAACGTGAGGCGGACAAATTTGTAAAATTTTCAGACGTAACAGGTATATCGATTTTCATTTTTGATCTATGTTGTAAATTGGCCGGTAGGCCCTCTTTAGTCTATCTTTGTGAACTATCCTAGTCTTTTTGGGACCTATTTGCAATTCTATATTATTCTTTTCTATGTTTCTTAATACTTTGTATGGTCCGGTGTATTCTTTTTGTAATTTACTTTTTCTTGGTGGGTTTAATAACATAACTTCTTCTCCTGTTTCATAATTAATCGGTCGTATCTTTCTATCATAGTAGTATTTTTGTCTATATTTTGATTGTTCTAAATTTATTTTTGCTGTTTGTCTAATTTTATGCAAATTTTGTAATAATTTATCTACGTAGTCTGGATATGTGTCTAACGTGTCAGTTGGTGTAAATTTTGAAGGTAATCTTGCTTTTTTTCCATATACTAGTTCATGAGGTGTGAATTTTGTTCCCTCATGAACACTTGTGTTGTATGAAAACATTGCTTGTTGTAGCCATTCGTCCCAGTGTTCTTGTTTAGATATGTAGTGTTTCAAGTACTCAACTGGAACGTGATGGCTTCTTTCCAGGGACCCGTTTGACTGAGGATGGAAGGATGATGTACGGTACGTCTGGATGTGGAAGATTTTAGCTAGCTTTTTGATAAGCGAGGATGTGAAGCATGTTCCTTGGTCAGTGAGGATAGCTTTAGGACTACCGAACTGGCATATGAATGAGTTGGTAAATGCTCTTGCGACGTCCTCTGATGTAGCTGACACAAGTGGATGGAGTACTCGACGGAGTACTTGGTCAAGTTGTCCTGTATGGTGAGGATGTAACTGTATCCTTTTCGTGTCATAGGTAAGGGTCCAAGAATGTCTAGGGACACCTTATCGAATGCGTCTGAAGGAGTGTCTGTGATAACCATAGGCTCCTTATTCTTCATCCTTACTAGCTTGGTTCTTTGGCAGCTAATGCATGATCTAATATAGTCGGTAATTTCTCTTTTCATGTTTTTCCAATAATATTTGTTCCTGATCCTGAGGTAAGTTTTTCTAATTCCTTTGTGTCCTGCAACTGTGCTTTCATGATTTTCTTTAATTATATTTTTTCTTTCATCCTTAGGTGGAGTTTGGATTGTTCCTTTGCAGATGATGATGTTGATGTTTGAATCTGCAAAGATTACTTGAAGAATTGCTTTTAACCCTTGCTTGTCTGGCATGCTGCATTCCTGGATTCCTTTTTGAATTAACATGTGACGAAGAGTTTTAATTTTCTGTGGTAATGTTTCTTTATAATCTATTAATATTCCAAAAATTAATTTATTTTTAATTTTATATTCTGTGATATTGTCTTGTGGTTTAGAAATTTTAATCTTTTCATTTTCTATTAACTGTTTTGATTGGTAATCTTCAGGTTGTCCTTCTTTGTTAATGAATACTACTGCTGTACCTCTTTTCATCCATAACTGGTCCTCGGTTTCTTCTATTTTGAATGTGACTGGTCTATTGCTAATTATTTTTGGTTTAATTTGTTTCATTGTAGATGGTTGTTCGGTTTTTCCTTTTTTAATTTTGATAGGTGTGATAGGTGCTGATAATGTGTCGCTTGAGGTTTCTTTTTCTACCTTCTTTTTTATTATAGGAGATCTTTCTCTTGTGCTTGAAGAGGAATCGATTCTGGGTGGTTCTCTGAAGATATGTTTAGGTAATATCGTTTCTTCGTTGTATTCTTCAATTTCGTCTCCAATTATTACAGGTTCTTGAGCTATAGGTCGTTTCTGTGGGATAATGTATTTCTTTTCTTCTGGTGGTTGATGTATTTCCACAGTGACTTGTTGCTCGTGGGGTTTTCTTTTCTTCTTGATCTCTTCAGAAGAGTATATCTTTGGGTTTGGATTCGTTCTCTTTCTTGATTTTGGTGGTTCTTCGGATACATCAGTTTCGTAATATTGAGACTCGTCTGAACTTGTATAGTCTTCTTTTATTCTTTTTCTTGCTGCATTTTTTTCTTGAGATGGGCTTCTCTCTCGTATTTTATCCTTTCGGTACCTTTTTCTTATTTCGACATCTGTAGAGTCATCACGAGGTCGTGTTAAATGTTTGTGGCTGATTTTCCTCTTCTTAATTTCTCGTGAACTTGACGAGGTTGTTGGCCTTGGTCTTCTTAGATACTGATGCCATTCCTTCTTCTTTTTATGATCTTCAGACTCAGTTGTAGTTGTTGATCTAGGTCTGGTTGGATATTGATGTGCTTCTTTTTTCCTTTTAAATTCCCTAGATTCTGACGTCGTTGTTTGCCTAGGGCGAGTGGGATATTGATGCCACTCCTTCCTCTTTTTGTGCTTGCCTGATTCTGAGGTGGTTGTTGTTTGTCTGGGGCGAGTGGGATATTGGTGCCACTCTTTCCTTTTCTTACGCTTCTTCTTTGATCCAGACGTAGATGAGTGCAGCCTTTTTGCATTTATTTGTAGAGCGTTTATATCTTCGACAGGATTTCTAGATAGAGCATCAGCGTTCATGTTTTGTCTCCCTGGTTTGTATTTAATTTCGTAATCGTATTTGCTTAATCTCAGTTTCCATCTCATGAGTCTCGATGTTGGATCTGAGAGACTGTTTAACCAGATTAAAGGTTTGTGATCTGTGATCAGGTAGAATTTTCTGCCGAAAATATATGGTCTGAAATGATTTATTGCGAATATTACAGCAAGTAATTCCCTTTCTGTTGCGGAATATTGTGTTTCCGGTTTATTCATTACTCTTGATGCGTATGCTACTGGCTGATCTTTTCCTATTTCTCCTTGACTTAGGACCGCTCCTACTGCTGTTCCGGATGCGTCAGTGGTAATATTAAATGGTCTCTCAAAGTCAGGATATTGTAGGATTGGCTCTTCGCATAGTACGTTTCTCAAGAATTCGAAAGCTTGCTGTTGTTGGTTGGACCATTCGAATTTTTGCTCCTTCTTCGTCAAGTCAGATAATGGTTTAGCTATTTTAGAGAAGTTTTTAATGAAACGTCTATAATATCCGCACAATCCTAGGAACTGTCTAATATTCTTGACAGTCTTCGGAACGGGGAATTTTTGGACTGCTTCAACCTTTGCTGGGTCAGGTTTTACACCGTCTTCTGTAATTATATGACCCAGGTATGCCACTTCTTTCTTTAAAAATTGGCATTTGTCAGGTTGTAAGCATAAGTTTGCTTCTCTAAGCTTCATCATCATTCTGTTGACCTTTATCTCGTGTTCTTTTAGTGAGCTTGCATAAATTACGATGTCATCGATGAATACGAATAATTCCAGTCCTTGTAGTCCGTCTAGGACGTTATTCATCAGGCGCTGGAACGTGGCTGCAGCATTTTTTAAACCAAAAGGCATTCTGTTGAATTCGAAATGCCCGAATGGTGTTGAAAATGCTGTCTTGTGCTTGTCTTCCGGATGCATAGGTGTTTGATGAAAACTAGATTTTAAATCAAACACGGAGAAGTATTTTGCGCTTCCCACTTGATCCAGGATATCCGTAATGTTGGGTAGCGGATAGGCATCGCTGATCGTTTTTTCATTTAATTTTCTAAAATCAATCACTAATCTCCAGCATTTATTTCCTTGTGAATCTTGTTTCTTTGGTACTATCCACAAGGGGGAGTTAAATGGTGATGATGAATGTTTAATGATTCCTTTTTCCAGGAGATCATTTACTTGGTGATTGATTTCATCTTTCAACGCATGAGGATATCTGTATTGTTTAACATTTACAGGCACCTCATCCGTCGTGATGATCCTGTGGTAGATTTTATTTGTTGCTGGAAGTTTATCTCCGTCAATATAAAATCTGTCAGCGTGCTCTTGTACTATATCCTCTACATTTGCAAGTTCTTCTTGATTTAAATGATTTGTCTGTAATTTTTTTAGAATTTGCTGGGCTCGTTGAGGTTTTTGGTGAGTTATTTCTTCATTTTGTGGTGCCTCTTCATACTGTTGCAACTCTACTTCTGTCATTTCGATTTCGATGTCTTCTGCTCCAACGTTGATCGCATATAGAAACGCTATACCATCACGATTTGTAACTACAGCGTTTCCCATATATATTTGTGGGTGAAGCTGTAATTTTGGGACAAAACCAGTTTTGATTTCAGTGTTTGATACTCTTATAGGTATCATAGTTTTTGTCCTGGATGGTATTACCACTGCTGGTTGTTTGAATGGTATTATATTGTTATTTACTATTAGTATAGACTTGGCGTAATTGATGCTGGCTCCACTGCTTTTAAAATATTCTGTGCCTAAAATTCCATCTTGTTCAATCGGTAGTTCCTCGATGATATGGAATATGGATTCAGTTTCTAGTATCTTTACTTTGATGTATCCTGTAGTGTAAATAGAGCTTTTAGTGATTCCATTTAATTGAAAAATTGCATCTGTATTTATAATAATTTCTTTTGAAATTGCTTGTTTTTTAATTATATTAATGTCTGACCCCGTGTCGACCATGAATAAGGCTTGCTGATTTTTGAAACTTTCGCTTACTAGCTCGACACTGGGAGATTTATTTATTTCTCCTAAGTTTAGGTACAAATTTGCCTTTTTACGTACCTGTTGTACTTGAGGAATCTGTTGGGGTCTCTGGCTCTTGATACGTTCTTGATATGCCTTTTTCCGACATTCCTGAACTGTATGGCCTATATTTTGGCAGAATTCACAAATTGGAGGTCTTGCTCGTGTCCAATTCTGACCTTGTCTCTGCGTAAGCTGGCCTCTATAGGTTTGAGCTGGTTGCACAAAGTTCTGAGGGACTCCCGGTCTTGCTGGTTGGTCCTTAAACCAACAGGTCTCCACGGTGTGTCCGGACCTCTGGCAGTGTTGGCATTGTTTTGCCGTCCAGCGGGCTCTTGACATTGATTGTCCTTGGAACTGCTGACTGCAGCATATACTAGCATTATGCCCGTATCC
Source organism: Osmia bicornis bicornis (assembly GCF_907164935.1). Classification (NCBI taxonomy): domain Eukaryota; kingdom Metazoa; phylum Arthropoda; class Insecta; order Hymenoptera; family Megachilidae; genus Osmia; species Osmia bicornis. The sequence goes on along the minus strand of NW_025791154.1, from coordinate 16,329 downwards.
AAGGCAGTTTTCGCATTGATTGGTCACAGTGAATCCTTGCGATAACTTAGCCTTGGTCTGGCTTTCCAAATTCTCTGCCTCGGCTACAATTGCTGCACTGATTGCTTCGTCGAGGCTGTTGAAATTCTGATTTTTCATTCGGTTATATACTTCCTGTTTTAAACCGGTGAGGAAAGCTTTGATTGTATTATTCTCTGAGGATCGGTTGTATCCTTCGATGTTATCTGGGAATTCTATTTCGTTGCAGCTTTTAATTTGTAATAGAAGTCCTGAGACGCGGCTGCCGTAGCCCACGACTGCCTCAGTTGGACCCTGTGCGATCCTTGCCATGTCGCCGCATAGCTGCATCGAAGTGAAGAGTGGTGCGAACCGTGATTTTATTACGGCAATCAGTTCTTCAATGGTGTCGTAGTCTCCGTTTAGTACCACTCTTGCTGCTTGTCCGTAGAATTTGTTCTTGATTAATTGTACCAACCCGTACTCAGCATTAGGAGAGATTATATTCTTCGCTTTGAAACAGCTCTTTGCAAACTGGTAGACTGGTATGTTGCGGCCGTTGAATGCTGGTACGATGTCTGCTGCATCGCGAATACTGATCGGTCGGCTTCCTTCAGTCGATCCGTTAGCTGATCCGCTGGCTGATGCGCTGGCTGATGCGCTGGCTGGTTGATCGGTTGTTCCGTTTGGCATCTTGATTCTTGCTTATTAATATAGTATATATGTATGTGTATATGTATTATATATATATATTATTTTTTTTTTATATTCTTGTATTTTACTCTTTATTTGTATTTGTCTGTTTCTAGGCTAACCATTAATGTCCGCAGAGATACGATTTCTCCTTACCACTCGAACAATCCCACCGCTGTCACCAAATTTTTCTATACTATCTACGTGTAACGACCCAGAGTGAGTACGTTACTGCACCGACTTGTAGGGAGAGCGGTTCCCTTAGAAGGCGACTCGTAATCAATGTGTTAAGGATTATAGGTTCGTGTGGTGTGCGGTTAAGGAGTGAAATCCAAACACTAATGTGCTAGAAACTGAATGAAAATATGTTTATTCAAAAATAGAAAGGTAAGTGAATATTGAAATATAATACAAAATCTCTAGTATTACAATAAGTGCGGCTAGAAATTGGAATACAATAAGAAATTATAATTAGTTCGCCCTAGATTGGGAATACAATTGAAAATATGTAATTAGTAATTAATATATGTAAGTAAAAAAAAATTAATAATTGTAATTAATCGTAATAATCGATAGCGCTAACGCGAATGTGGCGTGGTCTTCTTATACAGTCAACACTCTGTTTGTTTTCAACAATAATTATGGAAACTAAACTCCAGAGGTTTGTGCTAGACTATTGGAATCAAGTTAACCCTTCCTATAGGTCGCAATCGGTTTCTGGTTATACCAGAGCCGTGTTAGACGCAGGCCGTTCAAGGAGCTCCGCTCCTCGCTAGCTCTTTACACTTGAGTGTTGGCTTAGCGTAACACCTGTGTAACACGATGCGCACCGCGAATAGGAGGTCCACTGATCCGTAGTCCTGCACGCCACCAGTGGAATAGTAGGAATTAGCTGTAGCTCGCGCTCTATCGCTGCCTAGACAGTTCAGCGCAAGCTCTTCTCTACTGATCAGAGTGTTGTCTGTTTCAGACCGAGGTCTGAGAAGATCTGCCCTGAAACTGTGCGGAACGCCTCTATTTATACTCAGATTTTGCTGAGTCGGCACTTTTTTTCCGCATAGAGTTCTTGGGGTAGCTGGGTTTTTCCCGTCACGTGGTGGTCCAGCATCCCCACTCTAGAATACTACCCCACCGTATGCCCACTGGGGTTGCGCTCGCGCGCGCGCGGCCAGACGTCGATAATTTATCGGTAAACTGTTTTACCGTCCGACTTATCGACTAAACTTTTATCGATGTATTTAACAAACTCAGTTATCGGCGAAAATGAAAATATTTATTACAAAAATTTTATACACATTAAACTAAATATTAACAATAAAAATTAAATAAAATACTTTGTATGAAATATAAAAATTAGTTATAATAAAGAAATGAAATCAAAAAGGTATTGCGTTTGTTATCGGGTCGTTACAAATGCACATTGGTCTGTGGGATTAAATCAGTATATTACATTTCATCTGATGTAGATATAGTAATAATGATATTGTTATTAAATGTATATTACATATCTAATGTAGATATAGTAATCACGATACTGTTATTACATGTACATTGATCTGTGGGAAGGTATCAGTATATTACATTATATCTAATGTAGATATAGTAATAATGATATTGTTATTCAATGTACATTGATCTGTGGGATTCAATCAGTATATTACATTTCATCTGATGTAGATATAGTAATAATGATATTGTTATTAAATGTACATTGGTCTGTGGGATTAAATCAGTATATTAAATTTCATCTGATGTACATATAGTAATAATGATATTGTTATTAAATGTATATTACATATCTAATGTAGATATTGTAATAACGAAACTGTTATTATATGTACATTGATCTGTGGGTAGGGATAAGTATATTACATTATATCTAATGTAGATATAGTATAAATGATACTGTTATTCAATGTACATTGATCTGTGGGAAGGAATCAGTATATTGCAGTAGATCTGATGTAGATATAGTAATAACGATACTGTTATTAAGTGTTTATTACATATCTAATGTAGATATAGTAATGAGGATAATGTTACAATCTGTGCATTGATCTGTGGGAAGTGATCAGTATATTACATTATATCTAAAGAAGATATAGTAATAACGAAACTGTTATTATATGTACATTGCTCTCTGGGATTAAATCAGTATATTAAATGATATCTGATGTAGAGACAGCAATAATGATATTGTTATTAAATGTACATTGGTCTTAGGGAATAAATCAGTATATTACATAACATCTGATGTAGATATAGTAATAATGATATTGTTATTAAGTGTATATTAGATGTCTAATGTAGATATGGTAATAACGATACTGCCATTATATGTACATTGGTGGGTGGGAAGCCATCATTATATTAGATTATATCTAATGTAGATATAGCAATAATGATATTGTTATTAAATGTACATTGGTCTGTCGGATTAAATCAGTATATTAAATTTCATCTGATGAAGATATAGTAATAATGATATTGTTATTAAATGTATATTACATATCCAATGTAGATATAGTATAAATGATACTGTTAGTCAATGTACATTGATATGTCGGAAGGAATCAGTATATTGCAGTAGATCTGATGTAGATATAGTAATAACGATACTGTTATTAAGTGTTTATTACATATCTAATGTAGATATAGTAATCACGATAATGTTACAATCTGTGCATTAATCTGTGGGACGCGATCAGTATATTACATTATATCTAAAGAAGACATAGTAATAATGATATTGTTATTAAATGTACATTGGTCTGTGGGATTAAATCAGTATATTACATTACATCTGGTGTACATATAGTAATAATGATATCGTTATTCAATGTAGATTGATCTGTGGGAAGGGATCAGTATATTGCAGGAGATCTATTGCAGATATAGTAATAACGAGACTGCCATTATATGTACATTGATCGGTCGGAAGGGATCATTTTATTACATTATATCTAATGTAGATATAGTAATAATGATATTGTTATTAAATGTATATTACATATCTAATGTGGATATAGTAATAACGATACTGTTATTATATGTACATTGATCTGTGGGAAGGTATCAGTATATTACATTATATCTAATGTAGATATAGTAATAATGATATTGTATTAAATGTATATTACATATCAAGTGTTGGTATAGTAATAACGATACTGTTATTATATGTACATTGATCTGTGGGAAGGTATCAGTATATTACATTATATCTAATGTAGATATAGTAATAACGAAACTGCCATTATATGTACATTGATCGGTGGGAAGGGATAATCATATTACATTATATCTAATGTAGATATAGTAATAATGATATTGTTATTAAATGTATATTACATATCTAATGTGGATATAGTAATAACGATACTGTTATTATATGTACATTGATCTGTGGGAAGGTATCAGTATATTACATTATATCTAATGTAGATATAGTAATAATGATATTGTTATTAAATGTATATTACATATCAAGTGTTGGTATAGTAATAACGATACTGTTATTATATGTACATTGATCTGTGGGAAGGTATCAGTATATTACATTATATCTAATGTAGATATAGTAATAACGAAACTGCCATTATATGTACATTGATCGGTGGGAAGGGATAATCATATTACATTATATCTAATGTAGATATAGTAATAATGATATTGTTATTCAATGTACATTGATCTGAGGGAAGGGATCAGTATATTGCAGGAGATCTAATGCAGATATAGTAATAACGATACTGCCATTATATGTACATTGATCGGTGGGAAGGGATCATTATATTACATTATATCTAATGTAGATATAGTAATAATGATATTGTTATTAAATGTATATTACATATCTGATGTAGATATAGTAATAACGGTACTGTTATTATATGTACATTGATCGGTGGGAAGGGATCAGTATATTTCATTATAACCAATGTAGATATAGTATAAATGGTACTGTTATTCAATGTCCATTGCTCTGTGGGAACGTATCAGTATATTACATTATATCTAATGTAGATATAGTAATAACGATACTGTTATTAAGTGTTTATTACATATCTAATGTAGATATAGTAATGAGGATAATGTTACAATCTGTGCATTGATCTGTGGGAAGTGATCAGTATATTACATTATATCTAAAGAAGATATAGTAATAACGAAACTGTTATTATATGTACATTGCTCTGCGGGATTAAATCAGTATATTAAATTATATCTCATGTAGAGACAGCAATAATGATATTGTTATTAAATGTACATTGGTCTGTGGGAATAAATCAGTATATTACATAACATCTGATGTAGATATAGTAATAATGATATTGTTATTAAGTGTATATTACATGTCTAATGTAGATATGGTAATAACGATACTGCCATTATATGTACATTGATGGGTGGGAAGCTATCATTATATTACATTACAACTAATGTAGATATAGCAATAATGGTATTGTTATTAAATGTACATTGGTCTGTGGAATTAAATCAGTATATTAAATTTCATCTGATGTAGATATAGTAATAATGATATTGTTATTAAATGTATATTACATATCTAATGTAGATATAGTAATAATGACATTGTTGCCAAAATTACATTGATCTGTGCTAAGGCATCAGTACATTGATATGTACATTGATCTGTGGGAAGGTATCAGTATATTACATTATATCTATTTTAGACATAGTAATAACGAAACTGTTATTATATGTACATTGATCTGGGGGTAGGGATCAGTATATTACATTATATCTAATGTAGATATAGTAATAACGAAACTGTTATTATATGTACATTGATCTGTGGGAAGGGATAAGTATATTACATTATATCTAATGTAGATATAGTAATAATGACATTGTTGCCAAAATTACATTGATCTGTGCTAAGGCATCAGTATATTACATTATATCCAATGTAGATATAGTATAAATGATACTGTTATTCAATGTACATTGATCTGTGGGAAGGAATCAGTATATTACATAACATCTGATGTAGATATAGTAATAATGATATTGTTATTAAGTGTATATTACATGTCTAATGTAGATATGGTAATAACGATACTGCCATTATATGTACATTGATGGGTGGGAAGCTATCATTATATTACATTATATCTAATGTAGATATAGTAATAATGATACTGTTATGCAATGTACATTGATCTGTGGGAAGGAATCAGTATATTGCAGGAGATCTAATGCAGATATAGTAATAACGATACTGCCATTATATGTACATTGATCGGTGGGAAGGGATCATTTTATTACATTATATCTAATGTAGATATAGTAATAATGATATTGTTATTAACTGTACATTGATCTGTGAGATTAAATCAGTATATTGAATTACATCTGACGTAGATATAGTAATAATGGTATTGTTATTAAATGTACATTGGTCTGTGGAATTAAATCAGTATATTAAATTTCATCTGATGTAGATATAGTAATAATGATATTGTTATTAAATGTATATTACATATCTAATGTAGATATAGTAATAACGAAACTGTTCTTATATGTACATTGATCTGTGGGAAGTGATAGGTATATTACATTATATCTAATGTAGATATAGTAATAATGATACTGTTATGCAATGTACATTGATCTGTGGGAAGGAATCAGTATATTGCAGTAGATCTAATGTAGATATAGTAATAACGATTCTGTTATTAAGTGTTTATTACGTATCTAATGTAGATATAGTAATGACAATAATGATACAGTCTGTGCATTGATCTGTGGGAAGTGATCAGTATATTACATTATATCTAAAGAAGATATAGTAATAACGATACTGCCATTATATGTACATTGATCTGTGGGAAGGGATGAGTATATTACATTATATCCAATGTAGATATAGTATCAATGATACTGTTATTCAATCTACATTGATCTGTGGGAAGGAATCAGTATATTGCAGTAGATCTAATGTAGATATAGTAGTAACGACACTGTTATTAAGTGTTTATTACGTATCTAATGTAGATATAGTAATGACAATAATGATACAGTCTGTGCATTGATCTGTGGGAACTGATCAGTATATTACATTATATCTAATGAAGATATAGTAATAATGACATTGTTATTAAATGTACATTGGTCTGTGGGAATAAATCAGTATACTACATTGCATCTGATGTAGATATAATAATAATGATATTGTTATTAAATGTATATTACGTATCTAACGTAGATATAGTAATAACGATACTGCCATTATATGTACATTGATCGGTGGGAAGGGATCATTATATTACATTATATCTAATGTAGATATAGTAATAACGAAACTGTTATTATATGTACATTGATCTGGGGGATTAAATCAGTATATTAGATTACATCTGATGTAGATACAGTAATAATGGTATTGTTATTAAATGTACATTGGTCTGTGGGATTAAATCAGTATATTAAATTTCATCTGGTGTAGATATAGTAATAATGATATTGTTATTAAATGTATATTACATATCTAATGTAGATATAGTAATAACGATACTGTTATTATATGTATATTGATCTGTGGGAAGGTATCAGTATATTACATTATATCTATTGTAGATATAGTAATAACGAAACTGCTATTATATGTACATTGATCTGTGGGAAGGTATCAGTATATTACATTGTATCCAATGTAGATATAGTAATAATGATATTGTTATTAAATGTACATTGGTCTGTGCGAATAAATCAGTATATTACATTACATCTGATGTAGATATATTAATAATGATATTGTTATTAAATGTATATTACATATCAATTGTAGATATAGTAACAACGATACTGTTATTATATGTACATTGATCTGTGGGAAGGTATCAGTATATTACATTGTATCCAATGTAGATATAGTAGTAATGATATTGTTATTGAATGTATATTGGTCTGTGGGATTAAATCAGTATATTGAATTTCATCTAATGTAGATATAGTAATAATGATATTGTTATTCAATGTACATTGATCTGTGGGAAGGGATAAGTATATTGCAGGAGATCTAATGCAGATATAGTAATAACGATACTGCCATTATATGTACATTGATCGGTGGGAAGGTATCAGTATATTACATTGTATCCAATGTAGATATAGTAATAATGATATTGTTATTAAATGTACATTGTTCTGTGGGAATAAATGAGTATATTACATTACATCTGATGTAGATATATTAATAATGATATTGTTATTAAATGTATATTACATATCTAATGTAGATATAGTAATAACGATACTGTTATTGTATGTACATTGATCTGTGGGAAGGTAACAGTATATTACATTATATCTATTGTAGATATAGTAATAACGAAACTGTTATTGAATGTATATTGATCTGTGGGTAGGGATCAGTATATATCATTATATCTAAGGTAGATATATATATATCTAAATATATATAATAAATAATGATATTGTTACCAAAATTACATTGATCTGTGGGAAGGCATCAGTATATTACATTATATCCAATTTCGATATAGTATAAATGATACTGTTATTCAATGTACATTGATCTGTGGGAAGGGATCAGTATATTGCAGGAGATCTAATTCAGATATAGTGATAACGATACTGCCATTATATGTACATTCATCGGTGGGAAGGGATTATTATATTACTTTCTATCTAATGTAGATATATTAATAATGATATTGTTATTAAATGTATATTACATATCAAATGTAGATATAGTAATAACGAAACTGTTATTATATGTACATTGATCTGTGGGTAGGGATCAGTATATTACATCATATCTGATGTAGATATAGTAATAATGGTATTGTTATTAAATGTACAATGGTCTGTGGGATTAAATCAGTGTATTAAATTTCATCTGATGTAGATATAGTAATAATGATATTGTTATTAAATGTATATTACATATGTAATGTAGATAAAGTAATAACGATACTGTTATTATATGTATATTGATCTGTGGGAAGGTATCAGTATATTACATTATATCTATTGTAGATATAGTAATAACGAAACTGTTATTATATGTACAATGATCTGTGGGTAGGGATCAGTATATTACATTATATCTAATGTAGATATAGTAATAATGATGTTGTTACCAAAATTACATTGATCTGTGGGAAGGCATAAGTATATTACATTATATCCAATGTAGATATAGTATAAATGATACTGTTATTCAATGTACATTGATCTGTGTGAAGGACTCAGTATATTGCAGAAGATCTAATGCAGATATGGTAACAACGAAACTGTTATTGTATGTACATTGATCTGTGGGAAGGAATCAGTATATTGCTGGAGATCTAATGCAGATATAGTAATAACGATACTGCCATTATATGTACATTGATCTGTGGGTGGGGATCAGTATATATCATTATATGGGGTGGGAAGGGATCATTATATTACATTATATCTAATGTAGATATTGTAATAATGATATTGTTATTAAATGTATATTACATATCTAATGTAGATATAGTAATTACGATACTGTTATTATATGTACATTGATCTGTGGGAAGGTATCAGTATATTACATTATATCTAATGTAGATATAGTAATGACGATACTGTTATTATATGTAAATTGATCTGTGGGAAGATATCAGTATATTACATTATATCTAATGTAGATATAGTAATAACGATACTACCATTATATGTACATTGATCGGTGGGAAGGGATCATTCTATTACATTATATCTAATGTCGATATAGTAATAATGACATTGTTATTAAATGTATATTACATATCTAATGTAGATATAGTAATAACGATACTGTTATTGTATGTACATTGGTCTGTGGGAAGGTATCAGTATATTACATTATATCTATTGTAGATATAGTAATAACGAAACTGCTATTATATGTACATTGATCTGTGGGAAGGTATCAGTATATTACATTGTATCCAATGTAGATATAGTAATAATTTTATTGTTATTAAATGTACATTGGTCTGTGGGAATAAATCAGTATATTACATTACATCTGATGTAGATATATTAATAACGATATTGTTATTAAATATATATTACATATCAAATGGAGATATAGTAATAACAATACTGCCATTATATGTACATTGATCGGTGGGAAGGTATCAGTATATTACATTATATCTAATGTAGATATAGTAATAACGATACTGTTATTATATGTATATTGATCTGTGGGAAGGTATCAGTATATTGCATTATATCTATTGTAGATATAGTAACAACGAAACTGTTATTATATGTACATTGATCTGTGGGAAGGTATCAGTATATTACATTGTATCCAATGTAGATATAGTAATAATGATATTGTTATTAAATGTACATTGGTCTGTGGAAACAAATCAGTATATTACATTAAATCTGATGTAGATATATTAATAATGATATTGTTATTAAATGTATATTACATATCAATTGTAGATATAGTAACAACGATACTGTTATTATATGTACATTGATCTGTGGGAAGGTATCAGTATATTACATTGTATCCAATGTAGATATAGTATAAATGATACTGTTATTCAATGTACATTGATCTGTGGGAAGGGATCAGTATATTGCAGGAGATCTAATTCAGATATAGTGATAACGATACTGCCATTATATGTACATTCATCGGTGGGAAGGGATCATTATATTACATTATATCTAATGTAGATATAGTAATAATGATATTGTTATTAAATGTATATTACATATCTAATGTAGATATAGTAATTACGATACTGTTATTATATGTACATTGATCTGTGGGAAGGTATCAGTATATTACATTATATCTAATGTAGATATAGTAATGACGATACTGTTATTATATGTAAATTGATCTGTGGGAAGATATCAGTATATTACATTATATCTAATGTAGATATAGTAATAACGATACTACCATTATATGTACATTGATCGGTGGGAAGGGATCATTCTATTACATTATATCTAATGTCGATATAGTAATAATGACATTGTTATTAAATGTATATTACATATCTAATGTAGATATAGTAATAACGATACTGTTATTGTATGTACATTGGTCTGTGGGAAGGTATCAGTATATTACATTATATCTATTGTAGATATAGCAATAACGAAACTGCTATTATATGTACATTGATCTGTGGGAAGGTATCAGTATATTACATTGTATCCAATGTAGATATAGTAATAATGATATTGTTATTAAATGTACATTGGTCTGTGGGAATAAATCAGTATATTACATTACATCTGATGTAGATATATTAATAACGATATTGTTATTAAATATATATTACATATCAAATGGAGATATAGTAATAACGATACTGCCATTATATGTACATTGATCGGTGGGAAGGTATCAGTATATTACATTATATCTAATGTAGATATAGTAATAACGATACTGTTACTATATGTATATTGATCTGTGGGAAGGTATCAGTATATTGCATTATATCTATTGTAGATATAGTAACAACGAAACTGTTATTATATGTACATTGATCTGTGGGAAGGTATCAGTATATTACATTGTATCCAATGTTGATATAGTAATAATGATATTGTTATTAAATGTACATTGGTCTGTGGTAATAAATCAGTATATTACATTATATCCAATGTAGATATAGTATAAATGATACTGTTATTCAATGTACATTGATCTGTGTGAAGGAATCAGTATATTGCAGAAGATCTAATGCAGATATGGTAACAACGAAACTGTTATTGTATGTACATTGATCTGTGGGAAGGAATCAGTATATTGCTGGAGATCTAATGCAGATATAGTAATAACGATACTGCCATTATATGTACATTGATCTGTGGGTGGGGATCAGTATATATCATTATATGGGGTGGGAAGGGATCATTATATTACATTATATCTAATGTAGATATTGTAATAATGATATTGTTATTAAATGTATATTACATATCTAATGTAGATATAGTAATTACGATACTGTTATTATATGTACATTGATCTGTGGGAAGGTATCAGTATATTACATTATATCTAATGTAGATATTGTAATGACGATACTGTTATTATATGTAAATTGAACTGTGGGAAGATATCAGTATATTACATTATATCTAATGTAGATATAGTAATAACGATACTACCATTATATGTACATTGATCGGTGGGAAGGGATCATTCTATTACATTATATCTAATGTCGATATAGTAATAATGACATTGTTATTAAATGTATATTACATATCTAATGTAGATATAGTAATAACGATACTGTTATTGTATGTACATTGGTCTGTGGGAAGGTATCAGTATATTACATTATATCTATTGTAGATATAGTAATAACGAAACTGCTATTATATGTACATTGATCTGTGGGAAGGTATCAGTATATTACATTGTATTCAATGTAGATATAGTAATAATGATATTGTTATTAAATGTACATTGGTCTGTGGGAATAAATCAGTATATTACATTACATCTGATGTAGATATATTAATAACGATATTGTTATTAAATATATATTACATATCAAATGGAGATATAGTAATAACGATACTGCCATTATATGTACATTGATCGGTGGGAAGGTATCAGTATATTACATTATATCTAATGTAGATATAGTAATAACGATACTGTTATTATATGTATATTGATCTGTGGGAAGGTATCAGTATATTGCATTATACCTATTGTAGATATAGTAACAACGAAACTGTTATTATATGTACATTGATCTGTGGGAAGGTATCAGTATATTACATTGTATCCAATGTAGATATAGTAATAATGATATTGTTATTAAATGTACATTGGTCTGTGGAAACAAATCAGTATATTACATTAAATCTGATGTAGATATATTAATAATGATATTGTTATTAAATGTATATTACATATCAATTGTAGATATAGTAACAACGATACTGTTATTATATGTACATTGATCTGTGGGAAGGTATCAGTATATTACATTGTATCCAATGTAGATATAGTAGTAATGATATTGTTATTGAATGTATATTGGTCTGTGGGATTAAATCAGTATATTGAATTTCATCTAATGTAGATATAGTAATAATGATATTGTTATTCAATGTACATTGATCTGTGGGAAGGGATAAGTATATTGCTGGAGATCTAATGCAGATATAGTAATAACGATACTGCCATTATATGTACATTGATCGGTGGGAAGGGATCATTAAATTACATTATATGCAATGTAGATATAGTAATAATGATATTTTTACCAAAATTACATTGATCTGTGGGAAGGCATCATTATATTACATTATATCCAATGTAGATATAGTATCAATGATACTGTTATTCAATGTACATTGATCTGTGGGAAGGGATAAGTATATTGCAGGAGATCTAATGCAGATATAGTAATAACGATACTGCCATTATATGTACATTGATCGGTGGGAAGGGATCATTATATTACATTATATCCAATGTAGATATAGTAATAATGATATTGTTATTAAATGTATATTACATATCTAATGTAGATATAGTAATAACGATACTGTTATTATATGTATATTGATCTGTGGGAAGGTATCAGTATATTACATTATATCTATTGTAGATATAGTAATAACGAAACTGCTATTATATGTACATTGATCTGTGGGAAGGTATCAGTATATTACATTGTATCTATTGTAGATATAGTAATAACGAAACTGCTATTATATGTACATTGATCTGTGGGAAGGTATCAGTATATTACATTGTATCCAATGTAGATATAGTAATAATGATATTGTTATTAAATGTACATTGGTCTGTGGGAATAAATCTGTATATGACACTACATCTGATGTAGATATATTAATAATGATATTGTTATTAAATGTATATTACATATCTAATGTAGATATAGTAATAACGATACTGTTATTGTATGTACATTGATCTGTGGGAAGGTATCAGTATATTACATTATATCTATTGCAGATATAGTAATAACGAAACTGTTATTGTATGTACATTGATCTGTGGGTGGGGATCAGTATATATCATTATATGTAAGGTAGATATATATATATATATCTAAATATATATAATAAATAATGATATTGTTACCAAAATTACATTGATCTGTGGGAAGGCATCAGTATATTACATTATATCCAATTTCGATATAGTATAAATGATACTGTTATTCAATGTACATTGATCTGTGGGAAGGGATCAGTATATTGCAGGAGATCTAATTCAGAGATAGTGATAACGATACTGCCATTATATGTACATTCATCGGTGGGAAGGGATCATTATATTACATTATATCTAATGTAGATATTGTAATAATGATATTGTTATTAAATGTATATTACATATCTAATGTAGATATAGTAATTACGATACTGTTATTATATGTACATTGATCTGTGGGAAGGTATCAGTATATTACATTATATCTAATGTAGATATAGTAATGACGATACTGTTATTATATGTAAATTGATCTGTGGGAAGATATCAGTATATTACATTATATCTAATGTAGATATAGTAATAACGATACTACCATTATATGTACATTGATCGGTGGGAAGGGATCATTCTATTACATTATATCTAATGTAGATATAGTAATAATGACATTGTTATTAAATGTATATTACATATCTAATGTAGATATAGTAATAACGATACTGTTATTGTATGTACATTGGTCTGTGGGAAGGTATCAGTATATTACATTATATCTATTGTAGATATAGTAATAACGAAACTGCTATTATATGTACATTGATCTGTGGGAAGGTATCAGTATATTACATTGTATCCAATGTAGATATAGTAATAACGATACTGTTATTGTATGTACATTGATCTGTGGGAAGGTATCAGTATATTACATTATATCTATTGTAGATATAGTAATAACGAAACTGTTATTGTATGTACATTGATCTGTGGGTAGGGATCAGTATATATCATTATATCTAAGGTAGATATATATATATCTAAATATATATAATAAATAATGATATTGTTACCAAAATTACATTGATCTGTGGGAAGGCATCAGTATATTACATTATATCCAATTTCGATATAGTATAAATGATACTGTTATTCAATGTACATTGATCTGTGGGAAGGGATCAGTATATTGCAGGAGATCTAATTCAGATATAGTGATAACGATACTGCCATTATATGTACATTCATCGGTGGGAAGGGATCATTATATTACTTTCTATCTAATGTAGATATAGTAATAATGATATTGTTATTAAATGTATATTACATATCAAATGTAGATATAGTAATAACGAAACTGTTATTATATGTACATTGATCTGTGGGTAGGGATCAGTATATTACATTATATCTGATGTAGATATAGTAATAATGGTATTGTTATTAAATGTACAATGGTCTGTGGGATTAAATCAGTGTATTAAATTTCATCTGATGTAGATATAGTAATAATGATATTGTTATTAAATGTATATTACATATGTAATGTAGATAAAGTAATAACGATACTGTTATTATATGTATATTGATCTGTGGGAAGGTATCAGTATATTACATTATATCTATTGTAGATATAGTAATAACGAAACTGTTATTATATGTACAATGATCTGTGGGTAGGGATCAGTATATTACATTATATCTAATGTAGATATAGTAATAATGATGTTGTTACCAAAATTACATTGATCTGTGGGAAGGCATAAGTATATTACATTATATCCAATGTAGATATAGTATAAATGATACTGTTATTCAATGTACATTGATCTGTGTGAAGGAATCAGTATATTGCAGAAGATCTAATGCAGATATAGTGACAACGAAACTGTTATTGTATGTACATTGATCTGTGGGAAGGTATCAGTATATTACATTATATCTAATGTAGATATAGTAATAATGATATTGTTATTAAATGTATATTACATATCTAATGTAGATATAGTAATAACGATACTCTTATTATATGTGCATTGATCTGTGGGAAGGTATCAGTATATTACATTATATCTAATGTAGATATAGTAATAACGAAACTGTTATTAAGTGTTTATTACATATCTAATGTAGATATAGTAATGAGGATAATGTTACAATCTGTGCATTGATCTGTGGGTAGTGATCAGTATATTACATTATATCTAAAGAAGATATAGTAATAACGAAACTGTTATTATATGTACATTGCTCTGTGGGATTAAATCAGTATATTAAATTATATCTGATGTAGAGACAGCAATAATGATATTGTTATTAAATGTACATTGGTCTGTGGGAATAAATCAGTATATTACATTACATCTGATGTAGATATAGTAATAATGATATTGTTACCAAAAGTACATTGATCTGTGGGAAGGAATCAGTATATTGCAGGAGATCTAATGCAGATATAGTAATAACGATACTGCCATTATATGTACATTGATCGGTGGGAAGGGATCATTTTATTACATTATATCTAATGTAGATATAGTAATAATGATATTGTTATTAAATGTACATGATCTGTGGGATTAAATCAGTATATTGAATTACATCTGACGTAGATATAGTAATAATGGTATTGTTATTAAATGTACATTGGTCTGTGGGATTAA
>NW_025791153.1:0-36059 GCF_907164935.1 Osmia bicornis bicornis | reverse complement strand
GTTTGGACGCGAAATTGTGAGCAGCGGAGGAAAGGATTCGTTGGCGTCTCATGACGAGGTCACCAATTTGGTAGCGCTCGTCACGCCGCCCACGATTATAATAGGAGGCTTGGCGGTAGGAGGCTTTCTCTAGATTTCGGTGGACAATGTCGTATAAAAGGGTTAACCGGGAAATGCGGTTGGACCATTCTTGGGGATTTCGGGGAATTATTAAAGAATCGGATTTAATTCCGTGGCGGAGGTTTTGGATGGGACGGGGGTTTCGACCAAAATTGAGGAACGCGGGAGAAACGAGGGATGAGGAATGTACGGCGGTATTATAGGCAAAACAAAATTCAGGAAGGTGTTTGTCCCAATTTCGATGGTCTTCTCCAACAAACGTCGTGATCATGGTTTTGAGAGTTCGATTAACTCTTTCTACAGGATTTGCTTGGGCATGGTAGGGAGGAATTGTCGTCTGTTTGATTCCGTACATTGTCAGTCTGTTCGTTACGTCTCTGTTACAAAATTCTGTACCGTTATCTGTAAGGAGGAATTTGGGACATCCCCATCGGTGGAGGATAAGGGACTCGAAAGCGGAAAGGATTGGTTTGGCGGAAGCTTTATGGAGGGGTTTTACTTCAATATATTTTGTGAAAAGGTCTTGGAAAACGAGGAGATATTTATTCTGGGATTTACTGGGAGGGAAGGGACCCATAATGTCAGCAGCCACGACGGTCCAGGGCGCCTCCACCGGGCGCTCCCGCATCAACCCCGCCGGTGGCCGCTGCAAAACTTTGCTTTGTTGGCATTGAAGACACCGTCTGATAAATTGGACTACATCCTGAAACATTCCCGGCCAATAGAAATCTTGCGTCAGACGGTAGTACGTCTTATCAATGCCAAGGTGACCGGATTGGGGAGGATCGTGGGCGTCGGAAAGGGCTTTTTGGCGTAAGGAAAGCGGGAGGACTAACTTCCACCCGTCAAGGTCGGGGACGATGGGATCTAATAGGGAATTAGGACGGTGGTAATACAATCGGTTATCTTCAATTGTCCAGTCGGGATATTTGGAGGGAAAATCTCTTACGTCACGGAGTTTATTGGAGTACCATGGATCGGGATCGTTACCGACGGCTGCCACGCCGTCTATTGGGTCGCCGTACATTCGGGAGAGAGCGTCCGGCACGACGTTGTGGGTTCCCCTTCGGTGGACGATTTTCATCGGCTGGCCTTGAAGGGTCAAGGCCCACCGAGCCAATCGTCCAGTAGGGTCCTTTAGGTGGTGAAGCCACCGGAGACTATTGTGGTCCGTTACCACCGTGATTTCGGACCCTTCAATGTAGGGGCGAAATTTTTGGGTTGCCCACACGACGGCCAGACACTCCCTTTCCGTCACGGAGTAGTTTCTCTCCGCGCGAGTGAGGGAACGGCTAGCGTAGGCTATCGGGTGTTCTTCACCGTCTACGGTTTGGACAAGAACTGCCCCGACAGCCGTATCGCTAGCGTCAGTTTGGAGGGAAAAGGGAAGGGTAAAATCGGGACGAGCCAGGACGGGAGTTTTGGTGAGGGCTGTTTTCAAGGTTTCAAACGCGGATGCTTGCTCGGGACCCCATTCCCAAGCAACATCCTTTTGTAGGAGACGGGTAAGGGGGGTTTGGTCTTTGGAAACATCTTTTAGGAATCGGGAATACCATTTCACCATTCCAAGGAAGCGTCGGAGTTGTTTTAGGGTAGTGGGGGGAGGGTAGGAAAGTATGGGTTCTATTTTTTCTGGATCGGCAATCATACCGTCCTTATTTATTAAAAAGCCGAGATATCGGACCTCGGAACAACAAAATTCGCTTTTTTCGCGGTTTATTTCTAAGTTCGCCTCTCGTAATCTGGTCAAAACTTTCGCGAGCCATTCTAAGTGCTCCTCGTACGTGTCGGTCGCGATTACCACGTCGTCTAAATACGCGAAAATGTGTGGCTCCCAGTCGGGAGTGATCAATTTGTCCATGATGCGTTGGAAGGTTGCGGGGGCGTTGGTGAGGCCGTAGGGCATGCGGGTGAATTGGAAAAGGCCTCTACCGGGAACTGCAAAAGCGGTGATTTCTTTACTGGAGGGATCGAGGGGAACTTGGAAGTATGCTTGGCTAAGGTCTAATTTGGAAATGTAACGGGCAGTTCGGAGGCTATCGAGGATACGATCCATGCTAGGGAGGGGATAGGCATCTTTTTTGGTAACTTTATTGACGTCGCGGTAATCTATACAGAATCGGTAGGAGCCGTTGGGTTTGGGAATTAGGACGGGACGACTACACCAGGCACTAGAGGAGGGTTCAATTATACCGGACTGGAGCATGGAATCTACTTCCTTCTGTGCGGCTTCTAAGACGCGGGGAGCCATGCGACGAGGACGTTGTTTAATAGGAGGGTGGTTTTGAACATCAATAGAATGTGTGACAAGGGGAGTGGTTCCTAAGGTAGAGGATGGGAGTGGGATGAGGCGATCAAGAAGGGTTTGAATTCCCGAGATTTCCTCGGGGGTTGCTTCGGAAAGTCCGGCGCAAGCGGGGTTCATGGGAAAGGGATCGGGTGAGGATTCGGGGTAGAAGGGGTGAAGAGGTCCGTTCGGAGTTCGCCACGTCCTTAGATCTCCGTCTATGGTAATTCCAAACCGGGCGATAAAATCCATCCCTAGGACTACCTCATACCCCAATGACTCGCTTGCGCGGAGGGGGAGGTTGTGGATTTCGTCATCGACCTGGATCGCGACGGTGACCTCTCCGAGGATTCTCTCTTTGATGTTGTTGGCTAGGATCATGCAGGCTTGGGAAGGGGTTAAATGGAGTCTGAATAATTGAGCGACTTTGGGACCTGCATAGGAATGGGTTGCGCCGGTATCAAGGAGGGCTTGGAAGATATATTTACCGTGCTGCAAGGGGAGGAAAATGCGATTATCGCCGGGATAGGGTTCTGTACGGGACTCTACTAAAGGGAATTTCCTTGGAGTTGGAATCGGTGCGGTTGAAGGAGTTTTCGGGGGTTTCTGGACGCGGGATTTGGGGGGTTGGATCGGGTTTTTCGGGGAGGTCGCGTCGACCCTTACCGCCGACCTCCGCAGGCGTTTCCCGACAAACAATTCGGGCATTCCGGTGCGATGACGTCGAACTTTCCGCACCGGAAGCAAAACTTCCTCCTCGGCTGCTGGCAGGCGCCGAACCAATGCCCTGCTTGGCCGCAGTTCCAACATTGGCCGGGAAGGGAGGATTGGGTGGAAGTAGCCGCGGGACGAGGAGGGAGTTGTCGGGAACCGGAGGTCGCTTGGGAGTAGGAGGTAGGGCGGTTGGGGATTGACGCATTCAGGGAGGTTGGAGCACGGCATCCAGCCGGGGGTGGTACCATGGGAAGGGACATCAAACTGGGGATTTCGGTAATAGTGAGGGGAGGAGGAGGTGTAACGGGACGGTTGGAGGTTGAGGTTTGGGGGCGGTTCGAGGCTGGTGCATTTCGTGGGGTTTTCGGGACGGATTGGGATGCTGTGGAAGGTCGGGAGTACTCAGCGGCTGCCGCGAGTTTCGATCGCGGCCCTCCCGGCGGGGGCACGTACCCCGTTCCCGGGATCGTGAGGCTCCCCGCCGTCGGTGGCCCGCGATACTCCTCGCTGCTCCGCTGGGTCTCTTCTACCCACCTTCCCAGGCGGAGTAAATCGTTAAAGGAATTGGGAGGGTGGAAGTCGACTACTAATTTGTAGCGAGGGTGGAGATTTCGAATCACTATTCCTAATTGTTCGGGAGTGGATAAAGGAGGTTCTAGACGACGGAATATCACTTGTAGTTTGGAGAGGTAAGTGGAGAGGGGTTCCCGCTCCCCTTGGGTGCGGGTCATTAGGTCCATTCTTAGACGGTTTTGGTAGTTGCTCGGGGTGTAACATAGACGGAAGTTTTGCAGGAATTCGCCATAACTGGCCCAAGTATGGGCCTGCCCCCGCGCCCAGGCTCGCGCCTCTCCGGTCAAGGCATAGGGAATAGCTCGGATCAGTTCGGATTCGGTAAGGTTCTGGGTGGTGGCAACCTCGGCCAAGGTTTCGAGGAATTCCTCCCCGTCTTCCCCGGGGGCTCCCGAAAAGGAAATCTTCCATTTGCGGAATAATTTCACAGCGCGAGCCTCGCCTGCGGCAGGAGTATAGGAAGGTTGGGAAAAATTCCCTAGGGGATGAAAAGGGTTGGTTCGGGAAAGGGAGGGTTCGGCGAAGTGCGGGGGTAGCTGAGGGAAAGAGGGGAAAAATGGAGGATAGTATGGGCGTTGGGAGGGGTATGGAACGGGGTAAGTGTAATCCATAGAGTTTGGAGCCTGGGTTGGTGCAGGGATCGGTTGTGGCGGGAGGAAAGGATACTGGGTTTCAGAGATTCTTGGTAGAAGGTGGGTACTACTTAGGGGAGGCGGAGCTGCCCCTAGGCTAGTACGGTACGGGTTGGAGGTATCTAGAGGACGGGTTGGAGGGTTAGGGGGTGGATTTTGAGGTGCTGGTATCGTGAGGGGATCGTTGAATGGATTTAAGGGGGGTGTGGGTAAGGGGGTAGAGTGCTCGCCGGTGCTCGGGTCGGGCGCGAACGTAACCCTTTCGCGCCGTTCCCCGGCAAGCTGGGACTGATTTAGATCGATCGATGGAGGATTAACAGGAGTGGGACGGGAAACAGAAGTTACCGTGACAGTCGTGGTGGTTAGGGTGGTGGTTGAGGTCAGGGTAGCGGGATTGGGAATGTAAGGTTGGGGGCGTATTTCAGGAAGGGATCGGTAGGAGGTTTCAGAAGCGGGTGGATCAGCCGTTTCAGGCTCAGGATTCTCCGGTTGGCGGGAAGTAGGATCGGCGGTGGGATGCGGAGGGGAATCATCGACAGCCGGGGTCTCCCATGCCGTAAAAAGAGTACACGGCAGGCGATCCCCGGCTGTGTCGAGCGCGACATCCCATGGCGCGGCATTCGGGCCGAGTACCCGCCGTATTTCCGCGCGAACGTACCGGTCCTGAAGGTCCTGTAACCTTCCCCGTATATTCAACCGCGAGTGATCCATGAGCTGTATCAGCTCCACTACTTCTAAATTACCAACGCGCTCTCTTATTACCCGTGCCTCCTCCGAATCCATTTTCGCGATTTTTTTTTTCGCGTTCCCGGCGGCAGCGATACCAGAAAACTGGGGATAACAAAAAAAGGTAAAGGATCCTGAAAGAAAAGAGGGGTACAATCGCAAAAAAGGAAGTTCAACACAAAAATATCCGGTTTTATTAGTCGGTTTTTCTGGAAAACCCAAGGCTCGGTCTTCAATAATCGGTGCTGAAAAAAAGGGGCAAAAAAAAAGAAAATCTGAAATCGAAGAGGCTCGATAGAGTGCTCACGGTCGGCGAAAGCACGGCCGGGCCCTCGATATCGGCAAGTCGCGAGCAGAGTTTTGAATTTGGGAGGATACACAATAGAAATAGATTTCGACACAGATAACAATACCGTTTCACTGATTTCAATAACGAGGACGGTTCGGTCGAAAACGGCGTACTTCGATGACTCACTGTTTATCGTCCTTAGGACGTCAACGGATCAGATTTCAAACTCACGCCGCGTTCGACCGGCGACACTCGACAAAAAAAACAACAACAACAGGAGGTTCTCGGCAACGGGTACCTTCCGCGTCGCGGTTTCGAGATCTTTCGAATCTTAACGGTGGGAACACAAAATTTTCTCTACGCGAGAGTTTTTTGAACAAAAATTTTTCCAGGCCCCACGTTGGGCGCCAAATTTGTGACCCTTTCGGGGGTTCACTCTATAAAATCTCACTAGATTATTAAACCCTATATTCTCCAAATTTGGGGTTACACTCGTTACAATCGTTGGGCGCCAGCCACTCGCGGTGGCAATCAAAATTTGGACAAAGGGACAGGATGGGGGTCGTTACAGGGGATGGGACTCGTGGCACTTACGTCCTTACAATCTCGCGGGGGAGTACGCAAGGAGGATTTTCGAGGGTTAGGGAAGATCTCAGGGTGAGGGAGGTTTCTGGAAGTTCGTATACGTTACGCGTAGGAGAATGTTGTGGACGGGAGTAACAGGGGCTGGATAAAAGGGTTTCAAGAAATATAGCGGGGGATGACCGGCGCGATACGCGGACACACAAGTTCGCAGTCGAAGATCGCCGTTGCCGAAACTCACAAACTTCTACAATAATATCGGAAAGGCTTACTTGAAACTCCACACACACAATCGTACTTTCCAAAATCGTCTCTCTATAATCGCTCTCAAAATCGCTAGTCGCTTTTCAGATCGCTTAGTTAGATAGCCCAGGGCTCAATGACGGCTCGTCGTCGCTGCCGCGACGACGGGTCCGTTGCGGGATGATTTTTGGGGAGGGGATGGGGAATAGGAAGGGGGCCTTTTCTGGCAACGGAATAGATTGGTTATCGATTATCGATCTGCCGGTGTTCGGGTTCGATGGGGCTGGCGGATCTCCGGCCGTGGCGGGTGGACTGAGGTCTTCGGGCTCGGCGACAGATGGCTCCAGGTGGACGTTTGTATCAGCTGCTGGGCCGCTTCGTCTCTTTTTCCGCCGTCCCGCGTTGCTTTTCCTCTCCTGGAGGGTGGGAGGTCTGTCGCCGGCCTCGTGGCTCCTTTTTGCGGGTGATCTCTGTTGTCTCTTGTCCGTCGCCTCCATCGGCCCGACACCGGCGGGCGGGGAAAAAGGGGTGAGGTGTTAGAAGGGTTAAGGGTCATTTCTAGGTGGGATTTGAGGTGGGAAAAGCGCAGCGATTGTAACGGGGGGGCACAGGTGTCACCACGTTACAGTAGATATAGTAATAACGATACTGTCCTTATATGTACATTGATCTGTGGGAAGGTATCAGTATATTACATTATATCTAATGTAGATATAGTAATAACGTTACTGTTATTATATGTACATTGATCTGTGGGAAGGTATCAGTATATTGCATTGTATCTAATGTAGATATAGTAATAACGTTACTGTTATTATATGTACATTGATCTGTGGGAAGGTATCAGTATATTGCATTATATCTAATGCAGATATAGTAATAACGAAACAGTTATTATATGTACATTGATCTGTGGGATTAAATCAGTATATTAAATTACATCTGATGTAGATATAGTAATAATGATATTTTTATTAAATGTACATTGGTCTGTGGGAATACATCAGTATATTACATTAAATCTGATGTAGATATATTAATAATGATATTGTTATTAAATGTATATTACATATCAAATGTAGATATAGTAATAACGATACTGTTATTATATGTACATTGATCTGTGGGAAGGTATCAGTATGTTACACTGTATCCAATGTAGATATAGCAATAATGATATTGTTATTGAATGTACATTGGTCTGTGGGATTAAATCAGTATATTGAATTTCATCTAATGTAGATATAGTAATAATGATATTGTTATTCAATGTACATTGATCTGTGGGAAGGGATCAGTATATTGCAGGAGATCTAATGCAGATATGGTAATAACGATACAGCTATTATATGTACATTGATCTGTGGGAAGGTATCAGTATATTACATTATATCTAATGTAGATATACTAATAATGATGTTGTTACCAAAATTACATTGATCTGTGGGAAGGCATAAGTATATTACATTATATCCAATGTAGATATAGTATAAATGATACTGTTATTCAATGTACATTGATCTGTGTGAAGGAATCAGTATATTGCAGAAGATCTAATGCAGATATAGTAACAACGAACCTGTTATTATATGTACATTGATCTGTGGGAAGGGATCAGTATATTGCAGGAGATCTAATTCAGATATAGTGATAACGATACTGCCATTATATGTACATTCATCGGTGGGAAGGGATCATTATATTACTTTATATCTAATGTAGATATAGTAACAATGATATTGTTATTAAATGTATATTACATATCTAATGTAGATATAGTAATTACGATACTGTTATTATATGTACATTGATCTGTGGGAAGGTATCAGTATATATATTATATCTAATGTAGATATAGTAATAACGATACTGTTATTATATGTAGATTGATCTGTGGGAAGGTATCAGTATATCACATTGTATCCAATGTAGATATAGTAATAATGATATTGTTATTAAGTGTACATTGGTCTGTGGGAATAAATCAGTATATTAAATTTCATCTGATGTAGATATAGTAATAATGATACTGTTATTAAATGTATATTACATACCTAATGTAGATATAGTAATAACGATACTGTTATTCTATGTATATTGATCTGTGGGAAGGTATCAGTATATTACATTATATCTATTGTAGATATAGTAACAACGAAACTGTTATTATATGTACATTGATCTGTGGGAAGGTATCAGTATATTACATTGTATCCAATGTAGATATAGTAATAATGATATTGTTATTAAGTGCACATTGGGCTCTGGCAATAAATCAGTATATTAAATTTCATCTGATATAGATATAGTAATAATGATATTGTTATTAAATGTATATTACATATTTAATGTAGATATAGTAATAACGATACTGTTAATGTATGTATATTGATCTGTGGGTAGGGATCAGTATATACATTATATGTAATGTAGATATAGTAATAATGATGTTGTTACCAAAATTACATTGATCTGTGGGAAGGCATCAGTATATTACATTATATCCAATGTAGATATAGTATAAATGATACTGTTACTCAATGTACATTGATCTGTCGGAAGGAATCAGTATATTGCAGCAGATCTAATGCAGATATAGTAATAAGGATATTGCCATTATATGTACATTCATCGGTGGGAAGGGATCATTATATTACATTATATCTAATGTAGATATAGTAATAATGATATTGTTATTAAATGTATATTACATATCTAATGTAGATATAGTAATTACGATACTGTTATTATATGTACATTGATCTGTGGGAAGGTATCAGTATATCACATTGTATCCAATGTAGATATAGTAATAATGATATTGTTATTAAGTGTACATTGGTCTGTGGGAATAAATCAGTATATTACATTATATCTAATGTAGATATAGTAATAACGATACTGCCATTATATGTACATTGATCGGTGGTAAGGGATCATTCTATTACATTATATCTAATGTAGATATAGTAATAATGACATTGTTATTAAATGTATATTACATATCTAATGTAGATATAGTAATAACGAAACTGTTATTGTATGTACATTGATCTGTGGGTGGGGATCAGTATATATCATTATATCTAAGGTTGATATATATATATCTAAATATATATAATAAATAATGATATTGTTACCAAAATTACATTGATCTGTGGGACGGCATCAGTATATTACATTATATCCAATGTAGATATAGTATAAATGATACTGTTACTCAATGTACATTGATCTGTCGGAAGGGATCAGTATATTGCAGCAGATCTAATGCAGATATAGTAATAAGGATATTGCCATTATATGTACACTCAGTCCCATCGAAGTTGTCGCAGTGAAGTTGGCGCGCTAACGCCGCCGCGGCGGCGTTAGCGCGCCAACTTCACTGCGACAACTTCGATGGGACTGAGTGTACATTCATCGGTGTGAAGGGATCATTATATTACATTATATCTAATGTGGATATAGTAATAATGATATTGTTATTAAATGTATATTACATATCTAATGTAGATATAGTAATTACGATACTGTTATTATATGTACATTGATCTGTGGGAAGGTATCAGTATATTACATTATATCTAATGTAGATATAGTAATAACGATACTGTTATTATATGTATATTGATCTGTGGGAAGGTATCAGTATATTACATTATATCTATTGTAGATATAGTAACAACGAAACTGTTATTATATGTACATTGATCTGTGGGAAGGTATCAGTATATTACATTGTATCCAATGTAGATATAGTAATAATGATATTGTTATTAAATGTACATTGGTCTGTGGGAATAAATCAGTATATTAAATTTCATCTGATGTAGATATAGTAATAATGATATTGTTATTAAATGTATATTACATATCTAATGTAGATATAGTAATAACGATACTGTTATTATATGTACATTGATCTGTGGGAAGGTGTCAGTATATTGCATTATATCTAATGCAGATATAGTAATAACGAAACAGTTATTATATGTACATTGATCTGTGGGATTAAATCAGTATATTAAATTACATCTGATGTAGATATAGTAATAATGATATTTTTATTAAATGTACATTGGTCTGTGGGAATAAATCAGTATATTACATTAAATCTGATGTAGATATATTAATAATGATATTGTTATTAAATGTATATTACATATCAAATGTAGATATAGTAATAACGATACTGTTATTATATGTACATTGATCTGTGGGAAGGTATCAGTATGTTACATTGTATCCAATGTAGATATAGTAATAATGATATTGTTATTGAATGTACATTGGTCTGTGGGATTAAATCAGTATATTGAATTTCATCTAATGTAGATATAGTAATAATGATATTGTTATTAAATGTATATTACATTTCAAATGTAGATATAGCAATAACGATACTGCCATTATATGTACATTGATCTGTGGGAAGGGATCAGTATATTGCAGGAGATCTAATGCAGATATAGTAATAACGATACAGTTATTATATGTACATTGATCTGTGGGAAGGTATCAGTATATTACATTATACCTAATGTAGATATAGTAATAACGAAACAGTTATTATATGTACATTGATCTGTGGGATTAAATCAGTATATTAAATTACATCTGATGTAGATATATTAATAATGATATTGTTATTAAATGTATATTACATTTCAAATGTAGATATAGCAATAACGATACTGCCATTATATGTACATTGATCGGTCGGAAGGGATCATTATATTACATTATATCTAATGTAGATATAGTAATAATGATATTGTTATTAAATGTACATTGGTCTGTGGGATTAAATCAGTATATTAAATTTCATCTGATGTAGGTATAGTAATAATGATATTGTTATTAAATATATATTACATATCTGATGTAGATATAGTAATAACGATACTGTCATTATATGTACATTGATCTGTGGGAAGGTATCAGTATATTACATTATATCTAATGTAGATATAGTAATAACGGACCTGTTATTATATGTACATTGATCTGTGGGATTAAATCAGTATATTAAATTACATCTGATATAGATATAGTAATAATGGGATTGTTGTTAAATGTACATTGGTCTGTGGGATTAAATCAGTGTATTACATTTCATCTGATGTAGATATAGTAATAATGATATTGTTATTAAATGTATATTACATATGTAATGTAGATAAAGTAATAACGATACTGTTATTATATGTATATTGATCTGTGGGAAGGTATCAGTATATTACATTATATCTATTGTAGATATAGTAATAACGAAACTGTTATTATATGTACATTGATCTGTGGGTAGGGATCAGTATATTACATTATATCTAATGTAGATATACTAATAATGATGTTGTTACCAAAATTACATTGATCTGTGGGAAGGCATAAGTATATTACATTATATCCAATGTAGATATAGTATAAATGATACTGTTATTCAATGTACATTGATCTGTGTGAAGGAATCAGTATATTGCAGAAGATCTAATGCAGATATAGTAACAACGAACCTGTTATTATATGTACATTGATCTGTGGGAAGGGATCAGTATATTGCAGGAGATCTAATTCAGATATAGTGATAACGATACTGCCATTATATGTACGTTCATCGGTGGGAAGGGATCATTATATTACTTTATATCTAATGTAGATATAGTAATAATGATATTGTTATTAAATGTATATTACATATCTAATGTAGATATAGTAATTACGATACTGTTATTATATGTACATTGATCGGTGGGAAGGGATCATTATATTACATTATATCTAATGTAGATATAGTAATAATGATATGGTTATTAAATGTATATTACATATCTAATGTAGATATAGTAATAACGAAACTGTTATTATATGTACATTGATCTGTGGGAAGGTATCAGTATATTGCATTATATCTAATGCAGATATAGTAATAACGAAACAGTTATTATATGTACATTGATCTGTGGGATTAAATCAGTATATTAAATTACATCTGATGTAGATATAGTAATAATGATATTTTTATTAAATGTACATTGGTCTGTGGGAATACATCAGTATATTACATTAAATCTGATGTAGATATATTAATAATGATATTGTTATTAAATGTATATTACATATCAAATGTAGATATAGTAATAACGATACTGTTATTATATGTACATTGATCTGTGGAAAGGTATCAGTATGTTACATTGTATCCAATGTAGATATAGTAATAATGATATTGTTATTGAATGTACATTGGTCTGTGGGATTAAATCAGTATATTGAATTTCATCTAATGTAGATATAGTAATAATGATATTGTTATTCAATGTACATTGATCTGTGGGAAGGGATCAGTATATTGCAGGAGATCTAATGCAGATATAGTGATAACGATACTGTTATTATATGTACATTGATCTGTGGGAAGGTATCAGTATATTACATTATATCTAATGTAGATATACTAATAATGATGTTGTTACCAAAATTACATTGATCTGTGGGAAGGCATAAGTATATTACATTATATCCAATGTAGATATAGTATAAATGATACTGTTATTCAATGTACATTGATCTGTGTGAAGGAATCAGTATATTGCAGAAGATCTAATGCAGATATAGTAACAACGAAACTGTTATTATATGTACATTGATCTGTGGGAAGGGATCAGTATATTGCAGGAGATCTAATTCAGATATAGTGATAACGATACTGCCATTATATGTACATTCATCGGTGGGAAGGGATCATTATATTACTTTATATCTAATGTAGATATAGTAACAATGATATTGTTATTAAATGTATATTACATATCTAATGTAGATATAGTAATTACGATACTGTTATTATATGTACATTGATCTGTGGGAAGGTATCAGTATATTAGATTATATCTAATGTAGATATAGTAATAACGATACTGTTATTATATGTAGATTGATCTGTGGGAAGGTATCAGTATATCACATTGTATCCAATGTAGATATAGTAATAATGATATTGTTATTAAGTGTACATTGGTCTGTGGGAATAAATCAGTATATTAAATTTCATCTGATGTAGATATAGTAATAATGATACTGTTATTAAATGTATATTACATACCTAATGTAGATATAGTAATAACGATACTGTTATTCTATGTATATTGATCTGTGGGAAGGTATCAGTATATTACATTATATCTATTGTAGATATAGTAACAACGAAACTGTTATTATATGTACATTGATCTGTGGGAAGGTATCAGTATATTACATTGCATCCAATGTAGATATAGTAATAATGATATTGTTATTAAGTGCACATTGGGCTCTGGCAATAAATCAGTATATTAAATTTCATCTGATATAGATATAGTAATAATGATATTGTTATTAAATGTATATTACATATTTAATGTAGATATAGTAATAACGATACTGTTAATGTATGTATATTGATCTGTGGGTAGGGATCAGTATATACATTATATGTAATGTAGATATAGTAATAATGATGTTGTTACCAAAATTACATTGATCTGTGGGAAGGCATCAGTATATTACATTATATCCAATGTAGATATAGTATAAATGATACTGTTACTCAATGTACATTGATCTGTCGGAAGGAATCAGTATATTGCAGCAGATCTAATGCAGATATAGTAATAAGGATATTGCCATTATATGTACATTCATCGGTGGGAAGGGATCATTATATTACATTATATCTAATGTAGATATAGTAATAATGATATTGTTATTAAATGTATATTACATATCTAATGTAGATATAGTAATTACGATACTGTTATTATATGTACATTGATCTGTGGGAAGGTATCAGTATATCACATTGTATCCAATGTAGATATAGTAATAATGATATTGTTATTAAGTGTACATTGGTCTGTGGGAATAAATCAGTATATTACATTATATCTAATGTAGATATAGTAATAACGATACTGCCATTATATGTACATTGATCGGTGGTAAGGGATCATTCTATTACATTATATCTAATGTAGATATAGTAATAATGACATTGTTATTAAATGTATATTACATATCTAATGTAGATATAGTAATAACGATACTGATATTGTATGTACATTGATCTGTGGGAAGGTATCAGTATATTACATTATATCGGTTGTAGATATAGTAATAACGAAACTGTTATTGTATGTACATTGATCTGTGGGTGGGGATCAGTATATATCATTATATCTAAGGTTGATATATATATATCTAAATATATATAATAAATAATGATATTGTTACCAAAATTACATTGATCTGTGGGACGGCATCAGTATATTACATTATATCCAATGTAGATATAGTATAAATGATACTGTTACTCAATGTACATTGATCTGTCGGAAGGGATCAGTATATTGCAGCAGATCTAATGCAGATATAGTAATAAGGATATTGCCATTATATGTACACTCAGTCCCATCGAAGTTGTCGCAGTGAAGTTGGCGCGCTAACGCCGCCGCGGCGTGAATGCGTTAGCGCGCCAACTTCACTGCGACAACTTCGATGGGACTGAGTGTACATTCATCGGTGGGAAGGGATCATTATATTACATTATATCTAATGTAGATATAGTAATAATGATATTGTTATTAAATGTATATTACATATCTAATGTAGATATAGTAATTACGATACTGTTATTATATGTACATTGATCTGTGGGAAGGTATCAGTATATTACATTATATCTAATGTAGATATAGTAATAACGATACTGTTATTATATGTATATTGATCTGTGGGAAGGTATCAGTATATTACATTATATCTATTGTAGATATAGTAACAACGAAACTGTTATTATATGTACATTGATCTGTGGGAAGGTATCAGTATATTACATTGTATCCAATGTAGATATAGTAATAATGATATTGTTATTAACTGTACATTGGTCTGTGGGAATAAATCAGTATATTAAATTTCATCTGATGTAGATATAGTAATAATGATATTGTTATTAAATGTATATTACATATCTAATGTAGATATAGTAATAACGATACTGTTATTATATGTACATTGATCTGTGGGAAGGTATCAGTATATTGCATTATATCTAATGCAGATATAGTAATAACGAAACAGTTATTATATGTACATTGATCTGTGGGATTAAATCAGTATATTAAATTACATCTGATGTAGATATAGTAATAATGATATTTTTATTAAATGTACATTGGTCTGTGGGAATAAATCAGTATATTACATTAAATCTGATGTAGATATATTAATAATGATATTGTTATTAAATGTATATTACATATCAAATGTAGATATAGTAATAACGATACTGTTATTATATGTACATTGATCTGTGGGAAGGTATCAGTATGTTACATTGTATCCAATGTAGATATAGTAATAATGATATTGTTATTGAATGTACATTGGTCTGTGGGATTAAATCAGTATATTGAATTTCATCTAATGTAGATATAGTAATAATGATATTGTTATTAAATGTATATTACATTTCAAATGTAGATATAGCAATAACGATACTGCCATTATATGTACATTGATCTGTGGGAAGGGATCAGTATATTGCAGGAGATCTAATGCAGATATAGTAATAACGATACAGTTATTATATGTACATTGATCTGTGGGAAGGTATCAGTATATTACATTATATCTAATGTAGATATAGTAATAACGAAACAGTTATTATATGTACATTGATCTGTGGGATTAAATCAGTATATTAAATTACATCTGATGTAGATATATTAATAATGATATTGTTATTAAATGTATATTACATTTCAAATGTAGATATAGCAATAACGATACTGCCATTATATGTACATTGATCGGTCGGAAGGGATCATTATATTACATTATATCTAATGTAGATATAGTAATAATGATATTGTTATTAAATGTACATTGGTCTGTGGGATTAAATCAGTATATTAAATTTCATCTGATGTAGGTATAGTAATAATGATATTGTTATTAAATATATATTACATATCTGATGTAGATATAGTAATAACGATACTCTCATTATATGTACATTGATCTGTGGGAAGGTATCAGTATATTACATTATATCTAATGTAGATATAGTAATAACGGACCTGTTATTATATGTACATTGATCTGTGGGATTAAATCAGTATATTAAATTACATCTGATATAGATATAGTAATAATGGGATTGTTGTTAAATGTACATTGGTCTGTGGGATTAAATCAGTGTATTACATTTCATCTGATGTAGATATATTAATAATGATATTGTTATTAAATGTATATTACATGTCTAATGTAGATATAGTAATAACGTTACTGTTATTATATGTACATTGATCTGTGGGAAAGTATCAGTATATTACATTATATCTATTGTAGATATAGTAATAACGAAACTGTTATTATATGTACATTGATCTGTGGGAAGGTATCAGTATATTACATTATATCTATTGTAGATATAGTAATAACGAAACTGTTATTATATGTACATTGATCTGTGGGTAGAGATCAGTATATTACATTATATCCAATGTAGATAAAGTATCAATGATACTGTTATTCAATGTACATTGATCTGTGGGAAGGGATAAGTATATTGCAGGAGATCTAATGCAGATATAGTAATAACGATACTGCCATTATATGTACATTGATCGGTGGGAAGGGAAAATTATATTACATTTCATCTGATGTAGATATAGTAATAATGATATTGTTATTAAATGTATATTACATATCAAATGGAGATATAGTAATAACGATACTGTTATTATATGTACATTGATCTGTGGGAAAGTATCAGTATATTACATTATATCTTTTGTAGATATAGTAATAACGAAACTGTTATTATATGTACATTGATCTGTGGGAAGGTATCAGTATATTACATTATATCTATTGTAGATATAGTTATAACGAAACTGTTATCATATGTACATTGATCTGTGGGTAGAGATCAGTATATTACATTATATCCAATGTAGATAAAGTATCAATGATACTGTTATTTAATGTACATTGATCTGTGGGAAGTGATAAGTATATTGCAGGAGATCTAATGCAGATATAGTAATAACGATACTGCCATTATATGTTCATTGATCTGTGGGAAGATATCAGTATATTACATTATATCTAATGTAGATATAGTAATAACGATACTGTTATTATATGTACATTGATCTGTGGGAAGGTATCAGTATATTACATTGTATCCAATGTAGATATAATAATAATGATATTGTTATTAAATGTACATTGGTCTGTGGGAATAAATCAGTATATTACATTACATCTGATGTAGTTATATTATTAATGATATTGTTATTAAATGTATATTACATATCTAATGTAGATGTAGTAATAACGATACTGTTATTATATGTAAATTGATCTGTGGGAAGATATCAGTATATTACATTATATCTAATGTAGATATAGTAATAACGATACTGTTATTATATGTACATCGATCTGTGGGAAGGTATCAGTATATTACATTGTATCCGATGTAGATATAGTAATAATGATATTGTTATTAAATGTACATTGGTCTGCGGGAATAAATCAGTATATTACATTACATCTGATGTAGATATATTAATAATGATATTGTTATTAAATGTATATTACATATCAAATGGAGATATAGTAATAACCATACTGCCAGTATAGGTACATTGATCGGTGGGAAGGGATCATTATATTACATTATATCTAATGTAGACACAGTAATAATGATATTGTTATTACATGTACATTGGTCTGTGGAAATAAATCAGTATA
The DNA here is from genome assembly GCF_907164935.1 of Osmia bicornis bicornis. NCBI lineage: Eukaryota > Metazoa > Arthropoda > Insecta > Hymenoptera > Megachilidae > Osmia > Osmia bicornis. Next base: position 18,085 of record NW_025791153.1, on the reverse strand, counting down.
TTACATTACATCTGATGTAGATATATTAATAATGATATTGTTATTAAATGTATATTACATATCTAATGTAGATATAGTAATAACGATACTGATATTGTATGTACATTGATCTGTGGGAAGGTATCAGTATATTACATTATATCTATTGTAGATATAGTAATAACGAAACTGTTATTGTATGTACATTGATCTGTGGGTAGGGATCAGTATATATCATTATATCTAAGGTTGATATATATATATCTAAATATATATAATAAATAATGATATTGTTACCAAAATTACATTGATCTGTGGGACGGCATCAGTATATTACATTATATCCAATGTAGATATAGTATAAATGATACTGTTACTCAATGTACATTGATCTGTCGGAAGGGATCAGTATATTGCAGCAGATCTAATGCAGATATAGTAATAAGGATATTGCCATTATATGTACACTCAGTCCCATCGAAGTTGTCGCAGTGAAGTTGGCGCGCTAACGCCGCCGCGGCGGCGTTAGCGCGCCAACTTCACTGCGACAACTTCGATGGGACTGAGTGTACATTCATCGGTGTGAAGGGATCATTATATTACATTATATCTAATGTGGATATAGTAATAATGATATTGTTATTAAATGTATATTACATATCTAATGTAGATATAGTAATTACGATACTGTTATTATATGTACATTGATCTGTGGGAAGGTATCAGTATATTACATTATATCTAATGTAGATATAGTAATAACGATACTGTTATTATATGTATATTGATCTGTGGGAAGGTATCAGTATATTACATTCTATCTATTGTAGATATAGTAACAACGAAACTGTTATTATATGTACATTGATCTGTGGGAAGGTATCAGTATATTACATTGTATCCAATGTAGATATAGTAATAATGGTATTGTTATTAAATGTACAATGGTCTGTGGGATTAAATCAGTGTATTAAATTTCATCTGATGTAGATATAGTAATAATGATATTGTTATTAAATGTATATTACATATGTAATGTAGATAAAGTAATAACGATACTGTTATTATATGTATATTGATCTGTGGGAAGGTATCAGTATATTACATTATATCTATTGTAGATATAGTAATAACGAAACTGCTATTATATGTACATTGATCTGTGGGTAGGGATCAGTATATTACATTATATCTAATATAGATATAGTAATAATGATGTTGTTACCAAAATTACATTGATCTGTGGGAAGGCATCAGTATATTACATTATATCCAATGTAGATATAGTATAAATGATACTGTATCTCAATGTACATTGATCTGTCGTGAAGGAATCAGTATATTGCAGGCAGATCTAATGCAGATATAGTAATAAGGATACTTGCCATTATATGTACATTGATCTGTGGGAAGGGATCAGTTTATTACATTATATCTAATGTAGATATAGTAATAATGATATTGTTATTAAATATATATTACATATCTGATGTAGATATAGTAATAACGATACTCTCATTATATGTACATTGATCTGTGGGAAGGTATCAGTATATTACATTATATCTAATGTAGATATAGTAATAACGGACCTGTTATTATATGTACATTGATCTGTGGGATTAAATCAGTATATTAAATTACATCTGATATAGATATAGTAATAATGGGATTGTTGTTAAATGTACATTGGTCTGTGGGATTAAATCAGTGTATTACATTTCATCTGATGTAGATATGGTAATAATGATATTGTTATTAAATGTATATTACATATCTAATGTAGATATAGTAATAACGTTACTGTTATTATATGTACATTGATCTGTGGGAAAGTATCAGTATATTACATTATATCTATTGTAGATATAGTAATAACGAAACTGTTATTATATGTACATTGATCTGTGGGAAGGTATCAGTATATTACATTATATCTATTGTAGATATAGTAATAACGAAACTGTTATTATATGTACATTGATCTGTGGGTAGAGATCAGTATATTACATTATATCCAATGTAGATAAAGTATCAATGATACTGTTATTCAATGTACATTGATCTGTGGGAAGGGATAAGTATATTGCAGGAGATCTAATGCAGATATAGTAATAACGATACTGCCATTATATGTACATTGATCGGTGGGAAGGGAAAATTATATTACATTTCATCTGATGTAGATATAGTAATAATGATATTGTTATTAAATGTATATTACATATCAAATGGAGATATAGTAATAACGATACTGTTATTATATGTACATTGATCTGTGGGAAAGTATCAGTATATTACATTATATCTAATGTAGATATAGTAATAACGATACTGTTATTATATGTACATTGATCTGTGGGAAGGTATCAGTATATTACATTGTATCCGATGTAGATATAGTAATAATGATATTGTTATTAAATGTACATTGGTCTGCGGGAATAAATCAGTATATTACATTACATCTGATGTAGATATATTAATAATGATATTGTTATTAAATGTATATTACATATCAAATGGAGATATAGTAATAACCATACTGCCATTATAGGTACATTGATCGGTGGGAAGGGATCATTATATTACATTATATCTAATGTAGACACAGTAATAATGATATTGTTATTACATGTACATTGGTCTGTGGAAATAAATCAGTATATTACATTACATCTGATGTAGATATATTAATAATGATATTGTTATTAAATGTATATTACATATCTAATGTAGATATAGTAATAACGATACTGATATTGTATGTACATTGATCTGTGGGAAGGTATCAGTATATTACATTATATCTATTGTAGACATAGTAATAACGAAACTGTTATTATGCTGATACCTTCCCACAGATCAATGTACATATAATAGCAGTTTCGTTATTACTATATCTACAATAGATATAATGTAATATACTGATACCTTCCCACAGATCAATATACATATAATAACAGTATCGTTATTACTACTGTTTGAGAATCCGCTCAGCCATGATGGCGCTCACGGTCGATCGATTTATCGATCGGGAGTTGCCCATCTATGTACCGCGTGAGGAGGGGTCTTCTCGCCGGCTCGCGCGCAACGCCGCCATTATCGATCACTGATTCACACCGATCACCACGTGCGTCTCAAAAAAGTGTTCAAGTGCGATTCATTCCAGTTCACGAGTCAAATCTTCAGCTCACGATCCCTCGCAACAGTGCTAGCGACCAGGATCACCAGGTAATGTTCACTTACAAATAATTCATTGAAACGTGAGCCGCCAACCACGTGTCAATCTCGCACGCGCTCACGGGCACCATCACCATAGCGGGCCGAATTAATAAAATTAACGGGGCTTATTGTTCACGACTGCCGATCAATTCAATTGTCAATTCAACGGATCAGGTGACAGATCAAATCAATAATTTATATGTCTCAACTCAAGTAAGATCATTCTTCACGACGAATCATTGTAATTGTAATCAAAATCATTCAGACGATTCATTTTCTTGTACGCAAAGATTCACAGCTGATCATTGTAAGCTTAATCATTATTTGTCAGTTCATCGCGTTCACGCAATTTTATCATTGACTCAAATAAATCAATTTGTGAAACCGACCCAGCAAGTGTAAAATTCTTTCCCAGCGCAATCCATCCAGGATTTCCATCAATCCTGAACATTTGGTCCTTCGAGCCGGATTGCGCCCATGCTGGACTCGGTTTTCACAAAAATTGCTCATTGATCATTGTTCGTCTCAAGTCTTTGTCTCGTGTTCGTAACGGTTTTCGGTGGTCGGCCATCTTCTCTTCTCTCCTCCATTCAAATTTCACTGACACTTTCGCCACCTCACCCGGTGGCGCTCAGACGAATCACCCGCAGTCGATAAGGAAGATCGATCCAACGAACGCTCACCAAGTCTGATCAACCCGCTCATCACTGATCATCAATGGCTCACCAAGGGAAAAGCTCAGAGAAATGGAGCGAAATGGACAGTTCAAAGGAGTCGTTGGAGGTGCCAGAAAAGAGCGCATCAGGCCGCTCATCGCCCGCTCTGGTGGCAACGGAACCAGCTCGCCGCACACCGTCGCCGCACTCACATGCAACGCGCTCAACGGCCACGGATCAATTGCCGATCGAGCTGCAGCTCAAAGTGCGGACTCAAAAGGGACGGCTCCGCAATGCTCACGACATCCTGACTTCAAGGAAGAAGCAGAGCGTCTCTCCAAGGAGGAGCTGGACGACGCCAAGGCTCAACTCGACGAGGCCATCAAGGTGTTCAACAAGGAACATGCACACTTTGAGGTGGTGTGGCCAAAGTCCCAGGCAGATCACCCGTACTTCACGGAGGACTGCCATTATCAAATGCAACAGATCGGCACTCAGGCAAAGAAGATCATAGCGAAGAGATCAGCGGAACTGCCAGCTCAACCGTCCGCTCAATCTGGATAGGTGACGTATTCCAAGTCGAAGCTGCCCGACATCGCGTTGCCAAGGTTCACGGGCAACTACACGGAGTGGCCGTCCTTCCTAGAGTTGTTCACTTCCGTCGTGTGCGGAAAACCTGAGCTCGATCAAGTAGAGAAATTCTACTACTTGAAGGGTTGCCTGCGAGGAGAACCGGCTCAAATTGTGGCCAGCCTACCGCTCATCGGCTCATCACTCTCGGCAGCTCTCGAAATGCTCAAGCAGCGCTATGAGAATAAGCGGCGTCTCGTCCAGGCTCACCTTGACAATTGGTTTCATTGCCAATGGATCAAGATCACGCTAAGGCATTGAGTCAGCTCATGTCGACCGCCATGGAAACTCGGCACGCAGTGCAAAACCTGATCGAGCCAGGCAAGCTCGGCGACTGCCTGCTCGTCCATCAGGTGTGCCGGAAGATGGACCACGCCACAAAGGAGCGATGGGAGACCACCCTCGGGGTCACCACCGAGTACCCGTCGTTCCAGGAGGCCATGGAATTCATTACCTCTCGCATCAGAACGCTGGAGCAGTTGGCCGATGACAAGGCGAGAGCGTCGGCCAGCAAGACCGCTCAAAGTAAGCCCGCTCAACCGAAGGCTCAGCAGATCACCACAAGCAGGCCAGCTCACGCAGCAGTCGCAGCAAGGCCTGTAACTCAAGCTCGCCCGTCAGCTCCTCGCACCACCGAAAGGCCCCACCTAGAACGGCCATCGCCCTTCGAGTGTTGCGACTTCTGCGGAGGGCAACACTACATTGTGGCATGCGCGCTCTTCAGGAGTATGACGCCCAAAGTGCGAGCTCAAACTATTGAGGACAAACGCCTGTGCTACAATTGCTTGGGCAGGCACAGCGTGCGAGCGTGCAAGTCAGCTCAAAAGTGTAAGCACTGCGGGGAGAAACATCACACGATGATTCATGAAGGCGAGCCGAAAGCAGCTCAAGCTCAAGCCGGCTCATCAAGATCGGCCTCCTCATCTGCTCAAGCCTCAGAATAAGATGCAGGTGCAGTCGTCACCAAAACCGCTCATTTCACGCTCCTCGCAACGGCTCAGGCTCGCCTCAAGACCGACTCAACATTCCACAACGTTCGTCTGCTCATCGACTCCGGATCAGAACTCTCTTTCATCTCCGAAGAATTAACCAGCCAGCTCAACCTTCGGAGACACCGATCATCCATCACAATAATTGGTGTTGGTGGAACAAAATCAACTGAAACAAAGGGTGTAGTCACTGTCATACTCCAATCGATGCATTCACAACAGACTGTCTGCATCCAGGCTCACGTGCTCACAGCCGTAACGACAATCCTGCCATCGTTCTCAATGAGAACTCCGGACTGGCCTCACATTAGAAAATTGAGGTTGGCGGACAATGATTTCTTGACACCACGACCAGTCAATTTAATCATTGGAGCGGATTTCTACGGAAGGATCATCAAGCCAAATATCATCAAGGGCTCACCAACAACACCAATTGCTCAACTTTCCATTTTTGGATGGCTCGTCATTGGCCCAGTCAACGAATCACATTCAACCACTCATTATTCACATTTTGCAGTTACTCAAGACGACCAGAGCAATCTGCAAGAGCTGCTCACCAAATTCTGGGTTCAAGAGGAATCACCAATGGATATCCCAAGCACGCTCACTCCGGAGGAAGAAGAATGCGAATCACATTTCTGTGCGACTCACTCTCGTGATCACACAGGAAGGTACATCGTTCGCATTCCACTCAAGGCACCAGCATCGCTCTTAGGCAATTCACACAAGATTGCTCAAAGATGTCTACAAAGCACTTTGCGACGACTCTCCAAGGATTCAACATACAACCAGCTCTACGTCGAGTTCATGAAAGATTACGAAGAATTAGGACACATGGTAAAGGCTCCAGATCATCAACGAATTTCATCACGAGAGGCTGAGAACGTTGGGCCTGATGGGGAGATGACCTTGGCACATGATGCTTCGGCATCAGGAGGGTTGAGGGTCTCTTCTGACGGTTCAACACCTCAGACCTCTGCTCATCTTCAACCATATTATTTGCCTCACCATGGAGTTCTACGTCTCGACAGTTCAACAACGAAGCTCAGGGTTGTATTCAACGGATCAAAAGCTACGACATCAGGCAAATCAGTCAACGATTTAATGCATACTGGTGCTAATTTGCTCTTGAATGTTACAGATGTTCTAATTTGGCTTCGCCATTATCGCCACATTTTTGCCACAGACATCACAAAAATGTATCGCCAGGTAGCAGTTCACAAGGATGATTGGGATCTCCAGCGAATCCTTTGGATCGATGACGACCGCAATGTCATCCCCTACCAGCTCACAACTGTCACGTACGGTACAAAGGCGGCTCCCTTCCTGGCGACACGAGCACTCATGCAACTTGTTCACGATGAGGGTCATCGATTCCCTCTGGCAACGCCTTCGCTCACACATGGCAGATATGTGGACGATATTTTTGGAGGAGCAGACTCAATTTTGGAACTTGTGGAGGTCGCTCAACAGCTGATTGCATTGTGCAACGCGGGCGGATTTCCACTCGCAAAATGGCATGCGACTCACCCAGATCTTCTACGGGCTGTTTCGTCATCCACACAATCGTCAGCTCCCATATCATTTGACGACTGCACTACCAAATTACTCGGAATTCAATGGATGCCTCAAACCGACAATTTTGGCTTTTCATCCACGATCACAGATCAACCAAGTAAGTGCTCAAAACGCCTCGTATTGTCCGAAGTGGCTCGGATATTTGATCCATTAGGTTTCGTCTCACCGGTAATAGTACGAGCAAAGATGCTATTACAAGAACTCTGGCTACACAAAATCAATTGGGACGATCCATTACCGTCTCAAATTGTATCACGATGGTTCATCATCAGAGAAGATCTCAACAGCTTGGCCAAGCTATCGATCCCAAGATGGTTCAACACGTGGAGCAATTCAATTGTAGAAATTCATGGATTCTCTGATGCTTCTCAACTTGCCATGGCAGCGGTGATTTACATCACCGTTAGCTCTCCGTCCAACAACTCAACGACGTCACTTGTCTGTTCCAAGACAAAAGTTGCACCGCTGAAGAGGCTCACAATACCAAGATTGGAGTTGTCTGCAGCACTCCTATTGGCAAAACTCACAAAATATGTTCAATCAACGCTCAAGGTAAAGATCAATGCAACGCACCTGTGGACGGATTCTCAAGTTTCGCTCACATGGATCAAATCGCAAGCATCACGTTGGAAGGATTACGTTCGGAACAGAGTCATTCAGATCCAAGAACTCACTCCAAATGCGCATTGGAGGCATGTTCCAGGTACTTCTAATCCAGCCGACTGTGCTTCCCGAGGCATTTCTACAGATCAACTTCAACGATTCGAGCTTTGGTGGAAAGGTCCTCCCTGGATGGCTCGAAATCAAGATCATTGGCCAGAGCAAAAGGAACTCTCAACTTTAAACAGCGAACTCGAAGTGAGACCCAATGTCTCACTCTTTGCCTCAGCTCAAAAGCTAAGTTATCATTGGGATCTCATTTACAAATATTCATCTCTTATTAAGCTGTATAGACTGACTGCACTTTGTTTCAGGTTTGCCTCACGGCTTAAGAGAAAGCTCGAAACTCCTCCTGCAATCATCATACCATCCTGCGACATGGAGAAGGCGCAGCTCTTTTGGATTCACGCGACTCAACACTTGTATTTCACCAGCGAAATCAAGACGCTCAACACAGGCTCAACCCTGCCTGCAACTTGCGACGACAGCCGCGGATCGGCGTCGCGCATCGCGGACCCCCACCGCGGCGGCCTCCCCACTCCCGCGAGCGAGGCTATAAGTATGATCGATCGACGCGTGGATCGAGGAGTTGCCTCGGGGCCTCGGCCCCGAGCAGACCTCCCAGGAGGTCGGACCGGAGCACCGGCAGACTCGGCGTTGCGGTTTGTCCCGACGACGAGTTCACCGGCAGTCGGCTCGTGACGTACGTCACGAGCTGGCAGCTCCCAATCGGTCCAGCAGCCGTAGGCGCCTAGCTTCGTCAGTCCCGAGGTTTGACCCAGGATGACCAAACTAGTGCGCGCCCGTAACATCCGCCGGTTTGTCCGCGGGGTTCCAGGCGCTAGCTTACACGGCACCGCATCCGGCCTATGGCAACCGATTCCGTCCCGTCCTGAGGCTTGACCCAGGGCGAGCCAGGATTGGTCGTCGCCTCGTTCACTGCTAGGCTTGACCACGGTGTACGAGAAGACAGCCGAGTCAGGCAAGCGGGCAACAACTCCACCGCAGCGCGAAACACCACAGCGCGAATTTCAAATAAAGACCGGCGGCCCGAATGGGCCATCCCCGCTCCTAGCCTCCAGCGACTCCGCGTTTCCCGCGGACACCGAACACCGCGTCTCTCTCTCTCGTTCGCGTTCGCGCTCCGCGCCGCGCTCTCACTCCGCGCCGTAGCAAGTAAGACCGCGTAGCGACAGCTACGACCCGCGCTACGTTAAGACCGCGTAGCGACGGCTACGACCGGCGTTAGTTAGTAAGACCGCGTTACTCATGTGACGGGCCGGGTCCCGAGCGTAGTTCGTAAGACCCTGTATGCATAGATTTAAGTGCGACACGGCTCCATCGCCAGCTCACGGTTAGGTTATTTTCTGTTGTAGCGCGAACGGCAGGAGATACCGCCGACACCACCGGCGGCGACACCCGGGGCCGCGGCCGGCGGCCCACCAACCGCCGAATAATTACCAGCCTTATGCTTATTTCTGAATAAATATTTCTATTTTTCTACTAACACCGACTCGTTATTTACCCGAACCTGTTCCCAAGCGAACCCTGGCACGGGGAATCCGACCGCGGTGCGCAACGCCGTGCGCACCGACCAGACCGCCCCGTTACAAACTCACCCCTTCAGTCGCCTCACCGCCTTCATCGATTCGCAGGGAACAATACGAGTGGGAGGAAGACTCACAAACACAGCGCTCAGCAGGGATGAAAAACATCCAGCGATCCTCCCACGGGACGCTCACCTGTCGAAGATCATCATTGAAGATGCTCACAAGCGAACATTTCACGGAGGAACGCAGCTCACGCTCGCATACATTCGACAACGGTACTGGATCATCGGTGGCAGAGCTCCTGTAAAATCTCACATTTTGAGACGTGTCGTGTGTGCTCGTCAGAGGGGGATTCGTGCTCGTCAGATGATGGGTCAACTACCTCTCTGTCGAGTCACACCATCACGACCATTCGCTCACACCGGTGTCGATTATGCAGGACCGATCACAATGAAAAATTCAAAGGGAAGAGGCTCGAAAACAATCAAAGGATGGATCTGCGTGTTCGTATGTTTCTCCTCATCAGCTGTTCACCTCGAGGTTGTCAGCGATTACTCAACCGAGGGATTTCTGGCAGCCTACAGAAGATTCTCATCACGAAGAGGGATCGCTCACAAGTTGTACTCTGACTGTGGTACAAATTTTATTGGAGCACAGGCAGAGCTCAAACGCCTGTTCACGTTAAGTTCACAGGAGCACCGACAGATCGCATCGATTCTGTCAGCTGACAGCACTCAATGGATGTTCAACCCACCAGCTGCTCCTCACATGGGAGGAAAATGGGAAGCTGTGGTGAAATCAATCAAGTACCATCTCAGGAGAACAATTGGTGAGCTCTTACTAACATTCGAAGAGTTTTCCACTCTCCTCACACAGATCGAAGCGGTGCTCAACTCAAGACCATTGGAGCCGCTCAGTGACGATCCCGACGACATCTCTGCGCTCACCCCAGGACACTTCCTCATCGGTTCAGCGCTCAACACGATACCAGAACCATCACTGCTCGACGTCTCACCAGGTAGATTGTCGAAATGGCAACTGATCCAACAGAGGGTTCAACACTTCTGGTCTCAGTGGTCTCGACACTACCTGCAGAGACTTCAATCAATCTCAAAGTGGCATCACCCATCGAACGACATCAAGACAGGCTCGTTGGTGCTGCTCACGAACGAGCATCTTCCACCGAGCAAGTGGCCACTCGCAAGAGTGACCGAAGTTCACCCCGGCAAGGATGCCCTCACCAGGGTTGCAACCGTGAAGACTGCAACCACGACTCTCGTCAGACCGATCACCAAGCTTGTCATCCTGCCTGTTCACCATCAAGCTGAGCTCACCTCTGCAGAAACATCATCAACGAGTTGCTGATGGCGGGCGGAAATGTTTGAGAATCCGCTCAGCCATGATGGCGCTCACGGTCGATCGATTTATCGATCGGGAGTTGCCCATCTATGTACCGCGTGAGGAGGGGTCTTCTCGCCGGCTCGCGCGCAACGCCGCCATTATCGATCACTGATTCACACCGATCACCACGTGCGTCTCAAAAAAGTGTTCAAGTGCGATTCATTCCAGTTCACGAGTCAAATCTTCAGCTCACGATCCCTCGCAACAGTGCTAGCGACCAGGATCACCAGGTAATGTTCACTTACAAATAATTCATTGAAACGTGAGCCGCCAACCACGTGTCAATCTCGCACGCGCTCACGGGCACCATCACCATAGCGGGCCGAATTAATAAAATTAACGGGGCTTATTGTTCACGACTGCCGATCAATTCAATTGTCAATTCAACGGATCAGGTGACAGATCAAATCAATAATTTATATGTCTCAACTCAAGTAAGATCATTCTTCATGACGAATCATTGTAATTGTAATCAAAATCATTCAGACGATTCATTTTCTTGTACGCAAAGATTCACAGCTGATGATTGTAAGCTTAATCATTATTTGTCAGTTCATCGCGTTCACGCAATTTTATCATTGACTCAAATAAATCAATTTGTGAAACCGACCCAGCAAGTGTAAAATTCTTTCCCAGCGCAATCCATCCAGGATTTCCATCAATCCTGAACAACTACATCTACATTAGATATGTAATATACATTTAATAACAATATCATTATTACTATATCTACATTGGATATAATGTAATATACTGATCCCTTCCCACAGATCAATGTAATTTTGGTAACAATATCATTATTACTATATGTACATTAGATATAATGTAATATAATGATCCCTTCCCACCGATCAATGTACATATAATGGCAGTATCGTTATTACTATATCTACATTAGATATGTAATATACATTTAATAACAATATCATTATTACTATATGTACATCAGATGTAATTTAATACACTGAGTTAATCCCACAGACCAACGTACATTTAATAACAATATCATTATTACTATATCTACATCAGATGAAATATAATATACTGATTTAATCCCACAGACCAATGTACATTGAATAACAACATCATTATTACTATATCTACACCAGATGTAATGTAATATACTGATTTATTCCCACAGATCAATGTACATACAATAACGGTGTCGTTATTACTATATCTACATTAGATATGTAATATACATTTAATAACAATATCATTATTACTATATGTACATCAGATGAAATTTAATATACGGATTTAATCCAACAGACCAATGTACATTTAATAACAATACCATTATTACTATATCTACATCAGATGCAATTTAATATACTGATTTAATCCCACAGATCAATTTACATATAATAACAGTTTCGTTATTACTATATCTACATTAGATATGTAATATACATTTAATAACAATATCATTATTACTATATCTACATCAGATGAAATATAATATACTGATTTAATCCCACAGACCAATGTACATTGAATAACAACATCATTATTACTATATCTACACCAGATGTAATGTAATATACTGATTTATTCCCACAGATCAATGTACATACAATAACGGTGTCGTTATTACTATATCTACATTAGATATGTAATATACATTTAATAACAATATCATTATTACTATATGTACATCAGATGAAATTTAATATACGGATTTAATCCTACAGACCAATGTACATTTAATAACAATACCATTATTACTATATCTACATCAGATGCAATTTAATATACTGATTTAATCCCACAGATCAATTTACATATAATAACAGTTTCGTTATTACTATATCTACATTAGATATGTAATATACATTTAATAACAATATCATTATTACTATATCTACATCAAATGTAATTTAATATACTGATTTAATCCCACAGATCAATGTACATATAATAACAGTTTCGTTATTACTATATCTACATTAGATATAATGTAATATACTGATAACTTCCCACAGATCGATGTACATATAATGGCAGTATCGTTATTACTATATCTACGTTAGATATGTAATATACATTTAATAACAATATCATTATTACTATATCTACATCAGATGTAATGTAGTATACTGATTTATTCCCACAGACCAATGTACATTTAATAACAATGTCATTATTACTATATCTTCATTAGATATAATGTAATATACTGATCACTTCCCACAGATCAATGCACAGATTGTATCATTAGTGTCATTACTATATCTACATTAGATACGTAATAAACACTTAAAAACAGTGTCGTTACTACTGTATCTACATTAGATCTACTGCAATATACTGATTCCTTCCCACAGATCAATGTAATTTTGGTAACAATATCATTAATACTATATCTACATTAGATATAATGTAATATACTGATCCCTTCCCACAGATCAATGTACATATAATAACAGTTTCGTTATTACTATATCTACAATAGATATAATGCAATATACTGATCCCTTCCCACAGATCAATGTAATTTTGGTAACAATATCATTAATACTATATCTACATTAGATATAATGTAATATACTGATTCCTTCCCACAGATCAATGTAATTTTGGTAACAATATCATTAATACTATATCTACATTAGATATAATGTAATATACTGATCCCTTCCCACAGATCAATGTACATATAATAACAGTTTCGTTATTACTATATCTACAATAGATATAATGCAATATACTGATCCCTTCCCACAGATCAATGTAATTTTGGTAACAATATCGTTACTACTATATCTACATTAGATATAATGTAATATACTGATTCCTTCCCACAGATCAATGTAATTTTGGTAACAATATCATTATTACTATATCTACATTAGATGTAATGTAATATACTGATTTAATCCCATAGACCAATGTACATTTAATAACAGTATCAGTATATTACTATATCTACATTAGATATAATGTAATATACTGATACCTTCCCACAGATCGATGTACATATAATAACAGTATCGTTATTACTATATCTACATTAGATACAATGTAATATACTGATACCTTCCCACAGATCAGTGTACATATAATAACAGTATCGTTATTACTATATCTACATTACATATGTAATATACATTTAATAACAATATCATTATTACTATATCTACATCAGATGAAATTTAATATATTGATTTAATCCCACGGAACAATGTACATTTAATAACAATACCATTATTACTATATCTACATCAGATGTAATTTAATATACTGATTTAATCCCACAGATCAATATACATATAATAACAGCTTCGTTATTACTATATCTACATTAGATATGTAATATACATTTAATAACGATATCATTATTACTATATCTACATCAGATGAAATTTAATATACTGATTTATTCCCACAGGCCAATGGACATTTAATAACAATACCATTATTACCATATCTATATCAGGTGTAATGCAATATACTGATCCCTTCCCACAGATCAATGTACATATAATAACAGTTTCGTTATTACTATATCCACATTTGTTGTGAAATTTGCGTGGTCAGAGCGGGCTGAAAGGGAATACGCACTTTGTGGCGAGTACAGCGTTTATTCACGGAACTATTTACAAAGCGTGGTCAGCGTGTTCACAAGTTACAACGACGACGAATATGTACATTCTTACACATATAATTACTGTACAACAATAACCGGAAGCGAGAGTAATGCGTGGACCGAGATATTGACTGACCAGCGTGGTGAGAGACAATTCAAAACGCGAGGACAGAGTGTGTCTTGTTAGATAAGCGAGAGCTGCGTAGGCACGTGTTTGCTCAACGAAAGATCGAACAAGAAGAACGAAATCGATGATGGCGTCGATCGTGCCGGTTCCGCGAGGAGAGTGGACCGCGTGGACAAAGGGGCCCGTGAGGTGCTGCCGCTATCGGTAACGACGCACCAACGAATTACTTTCGCTGCCAACTTCGTCACGCTGCGTGTACGTAGGGAATTTCGCCAACAACATTAGATATGTAATATACATTTAATAACATTATCATTATTACTATATCTACATCAGATGTAATTTAATATACTGATTTATTTCCACAGACCAATGTACATTTAATAACAATATCATTATTACTATATCTTCATTAGATATAATGTAATATAATGATCCCTTCCCACCGATCAATGTACATATAATGGCAGTATCGTTATTAATATATCTACATTTGATATGTAATATACATTTAATAACAATATCATTATTACTATATCTACATCAGATGTAATGTAATATACTGATTTATTCCCACAGACCAATGTGCATTTAATAACAATATCATTAATACTATATCTCAATTAGATATAATGAAATATACTGATCACTTCCCACAGATCAATGCAAGATTGTAACATTATCGTCATTACTATATCTACATTGGGTATGTAATAAACACTTAATAACGGTATCGTTATTACTGTATCTACATTAGATCTACTGCAATATACTGATTCCTTCCCACAGATCAATGTACGTATAATAACAGTATCGTTATTACTATATCTACAGTAGATATGTAATATACACTTAATAACAATATCATTATTACATATCTACATCAGATGAAATTTAACATACTGATTTAATCCCACAGACCAATGTACATTTATAGCAATATCATTATTACTATATCCTCATTAGATATAATGTAATATACTGACCACTTCCCACAGATCAATGCACAGATTGTAACATTATCGTCATTACTATATCTACATTAGATACGTAATAAACACTTCATAACAGTATCGTTATTACTATATCTACATTAGATCTACTGCAATATACTGATTCCTTCCAACAGATCAATGTACATATAATAACAGTTTCGTTATTACTATATCTACATTAGATACAATATAATATACTGATACCTTCCAGCAGATAAATGTACATATAATAACAGTGTCGTTATTACTATATCTACATTAGATATGTAATATACATTTAATAACAATATCATTGTTACTATATCTACATCAGATGAAGTTTAATATACTGATTTAATCCCACAGTCCAATGTACATTTAATAACAATACCATTATTACTATATCTACATCAGATGTAATTTAATATACTGAGTTAATCCCACAGATCAATGTACATATAATAACAGTTTCGTTATTACTATATCTACATTAGATACAATATAATATACTGATCCCTTCCCACAGATCAATGTACACATAATAACAGTATCGTTATTACTATATCTACATTAGATATGTAATATACATTTAATAACAATATCAATATTACTGTATCCTCATTAGATATAATGTAATATACTGACCACTTCCCACAGATCAATGCACAGATTGTAACATTATCGTCATTACTATATCTACATTGGGTATGTAATAAACACTTAATAACGGTATCGTTATTACTGTATCTACATTAGATCTACTGCAATATACTGATTCCTTCCCACAGATCAATGTACGTATAATAACAGTATCGTTATTACTATATCTACAGTAGATATGTAATATACACTTAATAACAATATCATTATTACTATATCTACATCAGATGAAATTTAACATACTGATTTAATCCCACAGACCAATGTACATTTAATAGCAATATCATTATTACTATATCCTCATTAGATATAATGTAATATACTGACCACTTCCCACAGATCAATGCACAGATTGTAACATTATCGTCATTACTATATCTACATTGGGTATGTAATAAACACTTAATAACGGTATCGTTATTACTGTATCTACATTAGCTCTACTGCAATATACTGATTCCTTCCCACAGATCAATGTACATTCAATAACAGTATCATTTACACTATATCTACATTGGATATGGTGTAATATACTGATGCCTTCCCACAAATCGATGTAATTATGGTAACAATATCATTATTACTATATCAACATTAGATATAATGTAATATACTGATCCCTTCTCACAGATCAATGTGCATATAATAACAGTTTCGTTATTACTATATCTACATTAGATATGTAATATACATTTAATAACAATATCATTATTACTATATCTACATCAGATGTTATGTAATATACTGATTTATTCCCACAGACCAATGTACATTTAATAACAATACCATTATTACTATATCTACATCAGATGTAATTTAATATACTGATTTAATCCCACAGACCAATGTACATTGAATAACAATATCATTATTACTATATCTACATCAGATGTAATGTAATATACTGATTTAATCCCAGAGACCAATGTACATTTACTAACAATATCATTATTACTATATCTTCTTTAGATATAATGTAATATACTGATACCTTCCCACAGATCAATGTACATATAATAACAGTACCGTTATTGCTATATCTACATTAGATATGTAATATACATTTAATAACAATATCATTATTACTATATCTACATCAGATGAAATTTAATATACTGATTTAATCCCACAGACCAATGTACATTACTAACAATATCATTATTACTATATCTTCTTTAGATATAATGTAATATACTGATACCTTCCCACAGATCAATGTACATATAATAACAGTACCGTTATTGCTATATCTACATTAGATATGTAATATACATTTAATAACAATATCATTATTACTATATCTACATCAGATGAAATTTAATATACTGATTTAATCCCACAGACCAATGTACATTTAATGACAATACCATTAGTACTATATCTACATTAGATATAATGTAATATACTAATACCTTCCCACAGATCAATGTACATATAATAACAGTATCGTTATTACTATATCTACATTAGATATGTAATATACATTTAATAACAATATCATTATTACTATATCTACATCAGATGAAATTTAATATACTGATTTAATCCCACAGACCAATGTACATTGAATAACAATATCATTATTACTATATCTACATCAGATGTAATGTAATATACTGATTTAATTCCACAGACTAATGTACATTTACTAAGAATATCATTATTACTACATCTTCTTTAGATACAATGTAATATACTGATCACTTCCCACAGATCAATGCACAGATTGTAACATTATCGTCATTACTATATCTACATTAAATATAATGTAATATACTGATCCCTTCCCTCAGATCAATGTAATTTTGGTAACAATATCGTTATTACTATATCTACATTAGTGATAATGTAATATACTGATCCCTTCCCACAGATCAATGTACATATAATAACAGTTTCGTTATTACTATGTCCACAATAGATATAATGTAATATACTGATACCTTCCCACAGATCAATGTACATATAATCACAGTATCGTTATTACTATGTCCACAATAGATATGATGTAATATACTGACACCTTCCCACAGATCGATGTACATATAATACCAGTATCGTTATTAC
>NW_025791152.1:80960-160269 GCF_907164935.1 Osmia bicornis bicornis | reverse complement strand
ATTTCATCTGATGTAGATATAGTAATAAATGTATATTACATATCTAATGTGGATATAGTATAAATGATACTGTTATTCAATGTACATTGATCTGTGGGAAGGTATCAGTATATTACATTGTATCTAATGTAGATATAGTAATAACGAAACTGTTATTGTATGTACATTGATCTGTGGGAAGGGATAAGTATATTACATTATATCTAATGTAGATACAGTAATAACGATACGGTTATTAAGTGTTTATTACGTATCTAATGTAGATATAGTAATGACGATAATGATACAATCTGTGCATTGATCTGCGGGAAATGACCAGTATATTACATTATATCTAATGAACATATAGTAATAATGATATTGTTATTAAATGTACATTGGTCTGTGGGAATAAATCAGTATACTACATTACATCTGATGTAGATATAGTAATAATGATATTGTTATTAAATGTATATTACATATCTAATGTAGATATAGTAATAACGATACGGCCATTATATGTAAATTGATCGGTGGGAAGGGACCATTACATACATTATATCTAATGTAGATATAGTAATAATGATATTGTTATTAAATGTACATTGGTCTGTGGGATTAAATCAGTATATTACATTATATCTATTGTAGATATAGTAATAATGGTATTGTTATTAAATGTACATTGGTCTGTGGGATTAAATCAGTATATTAAATTTCATCTGATGTAGATATAGTAATAATGATATTGTTATTAAATGTATATTACATATCTAATGTAGGTATAGTAATAACGATACTGTTATTATATGTACATTGATCTGTGGGAAGGTATCAGTATATACATTATATCTATTGTGGACATAGTAATAACGAAACTGTTATTATATGTACATTGATCTGTGGGAAGGGATCAGTATATTACATTATATCTAATGTAGATATAGTAATAATGATATTGTTATTAAATGTATATTACATATCTAATGTAGATATAGTAATAACGATACTGTTATTATATGTACATTGATCTGTGGGATTAAATCAGTATATTAAATTACATTTGATGTAGATATAGTAATAATGATATTGTTATTAAATGTATATTACATATCTAATGTAGATATAGTAATAACGAAACTGTTATTATATGTAAATTGATCTGTGGGATTAAATCAGTATATTAAATTGCACCTGATGTAGATATAGTAATAATGGTATTGTATTAAATGTACATTGGACTGTGGGATTAAATCAGTCTATTAAATTTCATCTGATGTAGATAGTAATAACGATATTGCTATTAAATGTATATTACATATCTAATGTAGATATAGTAATAACGATACTGTTATTATATGTACATTGATCTGTGGGAAGGTATCAGTATATTACATTGTATCCCATGTAGATATAGTAATAATGATATTGTTATAGAATGTACATTGGTCTGTGGGATTAAATCAGTATATTAAATTTCATTTGATGTAGATATATTAATAATGATATTGTTATTAAATGTATATTACATATCTAAGGTTGATATAGTAGTAACGATACTGTTATTATATGTACATTGATCTGTGGGTAGGGATCAGTATATTACATTATATCTAATGTAGATATAGTCATAATGATGTTGTCACCAAAATTACATTGATCTGTGGGAAGGGATCAGTATATTACATTATATCGAATGTAGATATAGTATAAATGATACTGTTACTCAATGTACATTGATCTGTGGGAAGGAATCAGTATATTGCAGCAGATCTAATGAGGATATAGTAATAATGATATTGCCATTATATGTACATTGATCGGTGAGAAGGGATCATTATATTACATTATATCGAATGTAGATATAGTAATAATGGTATTGTTATTAAATGTACATTGGACTGTGGGATTAAATCAGTATATTAAATTTCATCTGATGCAGATATAGTAATAACGATATTGTTATTAAATGTATATTACATATCTAATGTAGATATAGTAATAACGAAACTGCTATTATATGTACATTGATCTGTGGGTAGGGATCAGTATATATCATTATATCTAATGTAGATATAGTAATAATGATATTGTTATTAAATGTACATTGGTCTGTGGGATTAAATCAGTATATTAAATTTCATCTGATGTAGATGTAGTAATAAATGTATATTACATATCTAATGTGGATATAGTATAAATGATACTGTTATTCAATGTACATTGATCTGTGGGAAGTGATCAGTATATTGCAGGAGATCTAATTCAGATATAGTAATAACGGTACTGCCATTATATGTACATTCATCGGTGGGAAGGGATCATATATTACATTATATCTAATGTAGATATAGTAATAATCATACTGTTATTAAATGTATATTACATATCTAATGTAGATATAGTAATAACGATACTGCC
This sequence comes from Osmia bicornis bicornis, assembly GCF_907164935.1. Taxonomy (NCBI): domain Eukaryota; kingdom Metazoa; phylum Arthropoda; class Insecta; order Hymenoptera; family Megachilidae; genus Osmia; species Osmia bicornis. The sequence continues at coordinate 157,866 of NW_025791152.1, read as the reverse complement.
ATTATATGTACATAGATCTGTGGGAAGGTATCAGTATATTACATTATATCTAATGTAGATATAGTAATAATGATATTGTTATTAAATGTATATTACATATCTAATATAGATATAGTAATAACGATACTGCCATTATATGTACATTGATCGGTGGGAAGGGATCATTACATTACATTACATCTAATGTAGATATAGTAATAATGTTATTGTTATTAAATGTACATTGGTCTGTGGGATTAAATCAGTATATTAAATTTCATCTGATGTAGATATATTAATAATGATATTGTTATTATATGTATATTACATATCTAATGTAGATATAGTAATAACGATACTGCCATTATATGTACATTAATCGGTGGGAAGGGATCATTATATTACATTATATCTAATGTAGATGTAGTAATAATGATATTGTTTTTTAAATGTACTTGATCTGTGGGAACAAATCAGTATATTAAATTTCATCTGATGTAGATATAGTAATAATGATATTGTTATTAAATGTATATTACACATCTAGAGTAGATATAGTAATAATGATATTGTTATTAAATGTATATTACATATCTAATGTAGATATAGTAATAACGATACTGTTATTATATGTACATTGATGTGTGGGAAGGTATCAGTATATTAAATTACATCTGATGTAGATATAGTAATAATGATATTGTTATTAAATGTATATTACATATCTAATGTAGATATAGTAATAACGATACTGCCATTATATGTACATTGATCTGTGGGAAGGTATCAATATATTACATTGTATCTAATGTAGATATAGTATGATATTGTTATTAAATGTACATTGATCTGTGGGAATATATCAGTATATTATAATTACATCTGATGTAGATATATTAATAATGATATTGTTATTAAATGTATATTACATATCAAATGTAGATATAGTAATAATGATACTGCCATTATATGTACGTTGATCGGTGGGAAGGGATTATTATATTACATTATATCTAATTCAGATATAGTAATAATGATATTGTTATTAAATGTATATTACATATCTAATGTAGATATAGTAATAACGCTACTGTTCTTGTATGTACATTGATCTGTGGGAAGGTATCAGTATATTACATTATATCTGATGTAGATATATTAATAATGATATTGTTATTAAATGTATATAACATATCTAATGTAGATATAGTGATAACGATACTGTTATTCTATGTATATTGATCTGTGGGAAGGTATCAGTATATTACATTATATCTATTGTAGATATAGTAATAACGAAACTGCTATTATATGTACATTGATCTGTGGGTAGGGATCAGTATATACATTATATCTAATGTAGATATAGTCAAATGGGTTTGTCACCAAATTACATGATCTGTGGGAAGGGATCAGTATATTACATTATATCGAATGTAGGTATAAATGTACTGTTACTCAATGTACTTGATCTGTGGGAAGGAATCAGTATATTGCAGCAGATCTAATGCAGATATAGTAACAATGATATTGCCATATAGTACATGATCGTGAGAAGGGATCATTATATTGCATTATATCTAATGTAGATATAGTAATAATGATATTGTTATTAAATGTATAGTACTATCTAATTGAGATATAGTAATAACGATACTGTTATATATGTATATTGATCTGTGGGAAGGTATCAGTATATTACATTGTATCCAATGTAGATATAGTAATAATGATATTGTTATTAAATGTACATTGATCTGTGGGTAGGGATCAGTATATATCATTATATCTAATGTAGATATAGTAATAATGATATTGTTATTAAATGTACATTGGTCTGTGGGATTAAATCAGTATATTAAATTTCATCTGATGTAGATGTAGTAATAAATGAATATTACATATCTAATGTGGATATAGTATAAATGATACTGTTATTCAATGTACATTGATCTGTGGGAAGTGATCAGTATATTGCAGGAGATCTAATTCAGATATAGTAATAACGATACTGCCATTATATGCACATTCATCGGTGGGAAGGGATCATTATATTACATTATATCTAATGTAGATGTAGTAATAATGATATTGTTATTAAATGTACATTGGTCTGTGGGATTAAATCAGTATATTAAATTTCATCTGATGTAGATATAGTAATAATGATATTGTTATTAAATGTATATTACATTACTAATGTAGATATAGTAATAATGATATTGTTATTATATGTATATTGCATATCTAATGTAGATATAGTAATAAGGATACTGTTATTATATGTACATTGATCTGTGGGAAGGAATCATTATATTAAATTACATCTGATGTAGATATAGTAATAATGATATTGTTATTAAATGTATATTACATATCTAATGTAGATATAGTAATAACGATACTGCCATTATATGTACATTGATCTGTGGGAAGGTATCAATATATTACATTGTATCTAATGTAGATATAGTATGATATTGTTATTAAATGTACATTGGTCTGTGGGAACAAATCCGTATATATCATTACATCTGATGTAGATATATTAATAATGATATTGTTATTAAATGTATATTACATATCAAATGTAGATATAGTAATAACGCTACTGTTATTGTATGTACATTGATATGTGGGAAGTGATCAGTATATTACATTATATCTAATGAAGATATAGTAATAATGATATTGTTATTAAATGTATATTACATATCTAATGTAGATATAGTAATAACGATACGGCCATTATATGTACATTGATCGGTGGGAAGGGACCATTACATTACATTATATCTAATGTAGATATAGTAATAATGATATTGTTATTAAATGTATATTACATATCTAATGTAGGTATAGTAATAACGATACTGTTATTATATGTACATTGATCTGTGGGAAGGTATCAGTATATTACATTATATCTAATGTAGATATAGTAATAACGATACTGTTATTATATGTACATTGATCTGTGGGAAGGTATCAGTATATTACAGTATATCTATTGTAGATATAGTAATAACGAAACTGTTATTATATGTACATTGATTTGTGGGAAGGTATCAGTATATTACATTATATCTGATGTAGATATAGTAATAACGATACTGTTATTATATGTACATTGATCCGTGGGATTAAATCATTATATTAAATTACATCTGATGTAGATATAGTAATAATGGTATTGTTATTAAATGTACATTGGTCTGTGGGATTAAATCAGTATATTATATTTCATCTGATGTAGATATAGCAATAATGATACCGTTATTAAATGTATATTACATATCTAATGTAGATATGGTAATAACGATACTGTTATTGTATGTACATTGATCTGTGGGAAGGTATCAGTATATTACAGTATATCTATTGTAGATATAGTAATAACGAAACTGTTATTATATGTACATTGATCTGTGGGAAGGTATCAGTATATTACATTATATCTAATGTAGATATAGTAATAACGATACTGTTATATATGTACACTGATCTGTGGGATTAAATCATTATATTAATTACATCTGATGTAGATATAGTAATAATGGTATTGTTATTAAATGTACATTGGTCTGTGGGATTAAATCAGTATATTACATTTCATCTGATGTAGATATAGTAATAATGATATTGTTATTAAATGTATATTACATATCTCATGTCGATATAGTAATAACGATACTGTTATTGTATGTACATTGATCTGTGGGAAGGTATCAGTATATTACATTATATCTATTGTAGATATAGTAATAACGAAACTGTTATTATATGTACACTGATCTGTGGGTAGGGATCAGTATATATCATTATATCTAATGTAGATATAGTAATAATGATATTGTTACCAAAATTACATTGATCTGTGGGAATAAATCAGTATATTAAATTACATCTGATGTAGATATAGTAATAATGATATTGTTATTAAAGGTATATTACATATCTATTGTAGATCTAGTAATAACGATACTGTTATTATATGTACATTGATCTGTGGGAAGGTATCAGTATATTACATTATATCTAATGTAGATATAGTAATAATGAAACTGTCATTATAATGGACATTGATCTGTGGGATTAAATCAGTATAGTAAATTTCACCTGATGTAGATATAAGTAATAATGATATCGTTGTAGTGTAATGTAAATGGATATTAATATCTAATGTAGATACGGTAATATACGATACTGTTATTCTATGTTATATCGATGCTGTGGTAAGGTATCAGTATATTACATTATATCTATTGTAGATATAGTAATACGATACTGCCATTATATGTACATTGATCGGTGGGAAGGTATCAGTATATTACATTATATCTATTGTGGGACATAGTAATAACGATACTGTTATTGTATGTACATTGATCTGTGGGAAGGTATCAGTATATTACATTATATCTACTATGGATATAGTAATAACGAAACTGTTATTATATGTACATTGATCTGTGGGTAGGGATCAGTATATTACATTATATCTAATTTAGATATAGTAATAATGGTATTTTTATTAAATGTACATTGGTCTGTGGTATTAAATCAGTATATTACATTACATCTGATGTAGATATAGTAATAATGGTATTGTTATTAAATGTACATTGGACTGTGGGATTAAATCAGTATATTACATTTCATCTGATGGAGATATAGTAATAATGGTATTGTTATTAAATGTACATTGGACTGTGGGATAAAATCAGTATATTACATTTCATCTGATGTAGATATAGTAATAATGGTATTGTTATTAAATGTACATTGGTCTGTGGGATTAAATCAGTATATACATTTCATCTGATGTAGATATAGTAATAATGGTATTGTTATTAAATGTATATTACATATCTAATGTAGATATAGTAATACGATACTGTTATTATATGTACATTGATCTTTGGGAAGGTATCAGTATATTACATTATATCTAATGTAGATATAGTAATAACGCTACTGTTATTGTATGTACATTGATCTGTGGGAAGGTATCAGTATATTACATCACATCTGATGTAGACGTAGTAATAATGAAACTGTCAATATATGTACATTGATCTGTGGATTAAATCAGTGTATTAAATTGCATCTGATGTAGATATAGTAATAATGGTATTGTTATTAAATGTACATTGGTCTGTGGGATTAAATCAGTATATTAAATTTCATCTCATGTAGATATAGTAATAACGATATTGTTATTAATTGTATATTACACATCTAATGTAGATATAGTAATAACGCTACTGTTATTGTATGTATATTGATCTGTGGGAAGGTATCAGTATATTACATTGTATCTAATGTAGATATAGTATAAATGATACTGTTATTCAATGTACATTGATCTGAGGGAAGGAATCAGTATATTGCAGTAGATCTAATGTAGATATAGTAATAACGATACTGTTATTAAGTATTTATAGATATCTAATGTAGATATAGATATGACGATAATATTACAATCTGTGCATTGATCTGTGGGAAGTGATCCGTATATTACATTATATCTAATGAGGATATAGTATAATGATATTGTATAAATGTACATTGGTCGGTGGGATTAAATCAGTATATTACATTATATCTGATGTAGATATAGTAATAATGATATTGTTATTAAATGTATATTACATATCTAATGTAGATATAGTAATAACGATACTGCCATATATGTACATTGATCGGTGGGAAGGGATCATTATATTACATTATATCTAATGTAGATACAGTAATAATGATATTGTTATTAAATGTATATTACTATATAATGTAGATATAGAAACAACAAAACTGTTATTATTGTACATTGATCTGTGGGAAGCGATCAGTATATTACATTATGTCTAATGTAGATATTAGTAAAATGATACTGATTCAATGTACATTGATCTGTGGGAAGGAATCAGTATATTGCAGTAGATCTAATGTAGATATAGTAATAACGATACTGTTATTAAGTATTTATTATATATCTAATGTAGATATAGATATGACGATAATGTTACAATCTGTGCATTGATCTGTGGGAAGTGATCCGTATATTACATTATATCTAATGTAGATATAGTAATAATGATGTTGTTATTAAATGTACATTGGTCTGTGGGATTAAATCAGTATATTAGATTTCATCTGATGTAGATATAGTAATAATGATATTGTTATTAAATGTGTATTACATATCTAATGTAGATATAGTAATAACGATACTGTTATTGTATGTACATCGATCTGTGGGAAGGTATCAGTATATTACATTGTATCTATTGTAGATATAGTAATAACGAAACTGTTATTATATGTACATTGAACTGTGGGAAGGTATCAGTATATTACATTGTATCCAATGTAGATATAGTAATAATGATATTGTTATAAATGTACATTGTTCTGTGGGAATAAATCAGTATATTACATTACATCTGATGTAGATATATTAATAATGATATTGTTATTAAATGTATATTACATATCAAATGGAGATATAGTAATAACGATACTGCCATTATATGTACATTGATCGGTGGGAAGGGATCATTATATTACATTATATCTAATGTAGATACAGTAATAATGATATTGTTATTAAATGTACATTGGTCTGTGGGAATAAATCAGTATATTACATTACATCTGATGTAGATATATTAATAATGATATTGTTATTAAATGTATATTACATATCTAATGCAGATATAGTAATAACGATACTGTTATTATATGTACATTGATCTGTGGGATTAATCAGTATATTAAATTACATCTGATGTAGATATAGTAATAATGATATTGTTATTAAATGTATATTACAATAGATATAATGTAATATACTGATACCTTCCCACAGATCAATGTACATATAATAACAGTATCGTTATTACTATATCTACATTAGATATGTAATATACATTTAATAACAATATCATTATTACTATATCTACATCAGATGTAATTTAGTATACTGATTTAATCCCACAGACCAATGTACATTTAATAACAATATCATATTACTATATCTACATCAGATGAAATTTAATATACCGATTTAATCCCACAGACCAATGTACATTTAATAACAATATCATTATTACTATATCTAAATTAGAGATAATGTAATATACTGGTCCCTTCCCACCGATCAATGTACATGTAATGGCAGTATCGTTATTACTATATCTACATTCGATATAATGTAATATAATGATCCCTTCCCACCGATCAATGTGCATATAATGGCAGTATCGTTATTACTATATCTCCATTAGATCTCCTGCAATATACTGATTCCTTCCCACAGATCAATGTACATTGAATAACAGTATCATTTTTACTATATCTACATTGGATATAATGTAATATACTGATTTAATCCCACAGACCAATGTACATTTAATAACAATACCATTATTACTGTATCTACATTAGATATAATGTAATATACTGATTCCTTCCTACAGGGTGTAAAAAAATTAAATGTCACGACCTATATGGGGTGATTCTACACCTCTGGATCGGTGGAGATCTGTCAAACAAAGCGACCGCAAAATTGACCTGACCCTAATTTCAAGGTCAAACTTTTTATTGTCTTATCGTATAGTGCTCATCGAGGGGATAAAAAGTCTGAAAGGAACCATGTGCCGGAAATCAACCCTTCTCCTAGAAAAAAGCCGTCAAATTTTCCATATACGTTAATGCATTAAACGTTGAGTCGCACGGTACCCCTCTCCAGTGATCTTGGCGCGTCAGTCTCGCGTATCGCTCGAATTTCATGGTATAGGACAATTCTTGAATTTCAATCACAATGCCAGCATATAGGAAGGGTAATTCTAAGAGAGCATATTTAAAAAGACAAAATAACTACTGCGTTTAAATGAAAATAAAAATGAATTTAATCGAAACATTCGTAATATAATATAATATGATACAAGTATGATAAGTAATATAATATATAAATAACAATAATAAAAGTACTACAATAATAATAAAAATATAATATAAAATAATTATATAAAATAATAATAAAAATATAATATAAAATAATTATATAAAATAATAATATATAATATAAGGTAATAATATTAAGATAATAATAATAATAAGTAATATAATAATAAATATAATAAGATAATAAATATTTGATGCAGTCCTTTGCGTAATAATTAACTGATGCATTAACTGCATATCTGCGATGTGTTAACAAACTGTGAAATGATAAAACTAAACATTTATCTTGCGTTTATATTCGAAGTGCAAAACTTCAGTGAATTAAATTCATTTTTATGTTCTTTTACACGCAGTAGTTATTTTGTCTTTTTAAATATGCTCTCTTAGAATTTACCCTTCCTATATGCTGGCATTGTGATTGAAATTCAAGAATTGTCCTATACCATGAAATTCGAGCGATACGCGAGACTGACGCGCCAAGATCACTAGAGAGGGGTACCGGGCGACTCAACGTTTAATGCATTAACGTATATGGAAACTTTGACGGCTTTTTTCTAGGAGAAGGGTTGATTTCCGGCACATGGTTCCTCTCAGACTTTTTATCCCCTCGATGAGCACTATACGATAAGCCAATAAAAAAGTTTGACCTTGAAATTAGGGGTCAAGGTCAATTTTGCGGTCGCTTTCTTTGACAGATCTCCACCGATCCCAGAGGTGTAGATCACCCCATATAGGGCGTGACATTTAATTTTTTTTACACCCTGTACATATAATAACAGTTTGGTTATTACTATATCTACAATAGATATAATGTAATATATTAAATACCTTCCCACAGATCAATGTACATACAATAACAGTATCGATATTACTATATCTACATTAGATATGTAATATACATTTAATAACAATATCATTATTACTATATCTACATTAGATGAAATGTAATATACAGATTTAATCCCACAGACCAATGTAAATTTAATAACAATATCATTATTACTGTATCTACATTAGATATAATCTAATATAATGATCCCTTCCCACCGATCAATGTACATATAATGGCAGTATCGTTATTACTATATCTCGATTTGATATGTAATATACATTTAATAACAATATCATTATTAATATATCTGCATCAGATGTAATGTAATATACTGATTTATTCCCACAGGCCAATGTACATTTAATAACAATATCATTATTACTATATCTACATTGGATACAATGTAATATACTGATACCTTCCCACAGATCCATGTACATATAATAACAGTATCGTTATTACTATATCTACATTATATATGTAATATACATTTAATAACAATATCATTATTAATATATCTACATCAGATGTAATGTAATATAGTGATTTATTCCCACAGACCAATGTACATTTAATAACACTATCATTATTACTATATCTACATTAGATATAATGTAATATAATGATCCCTTCCCAGCGATCAATGTACATATAATGGCAGTATCGTTATTACTATATCTCCATTTGATATGTAATATACATTTAATAACAATATCATTATTAATATATCTACATCAGATGTAATGTAATATACTGATTTATTCCCACAGACCAATGTACATTTAATAAAAATATCATTATTACTATATCTACATTGGATACAATGTAATATACTGGTACCTTCCCACAGATCAATGTACATATAATAACAGTTTCGTTATTACTATATCTACAATACATATAATGTAATACACTGATACCTTCCCACAGATCAATGTACATATAATAACAGTATCGTTACTATATATCTGCATTTGATATGTAATATACATTCAATAACAATATCATTATTAATATATCTACATCAGATGAAATTTAATATACTGATTTAATCCCACAGACCAATGTACATTCAATAACAATATCATTATTACTATATCTACATGGGATACAATGTAATATACTGATACCTTCCCACAGATCAATGTACATTGAGTAACAGTATCATTTATACTATATCTACATTGGATATAATGTAATATACCGATCCCTTCCCACAGATCAATGTAATTTTGGTAACAATATAATTATTACTATATCTACATTAGATATAATGTAATATACTGATCCCTTCCCACAGATCAATGTACATATAAAAACAGTTTCGTTAACACTATATCTACATTAGATACAATATAATATACTGATACCTTCCCACAGATCAATGTACATATAATAACAGTATCGTTATTACTATATCTACATTAGATATGTAATATACATTTAATAACAATATCATTATTACTATATCTACATCAGATGAAATTTAATACACTGATTTAATTCCACAGACCAATGTACATTTAATAACAATACCATTATATAACTACTACATACTATATACTATATCTACATCAGATATAATGTAATATACTGATACCTTCCCACAGATCAATGTACATACAATAACAGTTTGGTTATTACTATATCTACAATAGGTATAATGTAATATACTGATACCTTCCCACAGATCAATGTACATACAATAGCAGTATCGTTATTACTATATCTACATTAGATATGTAATATACATTTAATAACAATATCACTATTACTATATCTACATCAGATGAAATTTAATATACTGATTTAATGCCACCAGACCCAATGTACATTTAATAACAATATCATATTACTATATCTACATCAGATGTAATTTAATATACTGGTTGAAACCCACCAATCAATGTACATATAATAACAGTTTCGTATTATTATATCTACATTAGATATAATGTAATATACTGATACCTTCCCACAGATCAATGTACATGTAATAACAGTATCGTTAGTACTATATCTACATTAGATATGTAAGATACATTTAATAACAATACCATTATTACTATATCTACATCAGATGTAATGTAATATACTGATTATTCCCACAGCCAATGTACATTTAATAACAGTATCAGTATATTACATTGTATCCAATGTAATATACTGATACGTTTCCACAGATCAATGTACATATAATAACAGTTTCGTTATTACTATATCTACAATGGATATAATGTAATATACTGATACCTTCCCACAGATCAATGTACATATAATAACAGTATTGTTATTACTATATCTACATTAGATATAGTGCAATATACTGATACCTTCCCACAGAACAATGTACATATAATAACAGTATCGTTATTAGTATATCTACATTAGATATGTAATATACATTTAATAACAATATCATTATTACTATATCTACATCAGATGTAATTTAATATACTGATTTAATCCCACAGATCAATGTACATATAATAACAGTATCGTTATTACTATATCTACATTAGATCCACGAACCTGTCCTGGGCGACCAGGTCAGGCGGGGAGGTGATACCCCGACGTGGCGCGTCCCCGGGTGGCGGATAGGGGAACGCTCGCCACGTACTCTTCGGAGTGCGTGTAGGGTAGGAGTGAAATAAAATAGCTCCCGCGGACCAACACTAGGGGAGGAAACCCCGAATCAAAAACCGAATATGGAAGGGTTAAGGAAGGTAGACATGTTTACCGCACAGGGGCTCGGATCCCCAGTGCCGGCGTCCGACAGGGGTGCGCAAGCAGGCCCCGGGACGTCGTTATCCGACGACTGCAGCGCTGTGGGGGTTGACCACGTGGCCCCCTCATCGTCTTTGGCTACGCGTGAAGAGGGGTGTGGCAGTTCCGCTGTCACACCTCTGCACAGGCCTGCCCTGGTTCGACAAGCAGAGGCGGCCCACAAGAATGGGGAGGATCACCTCACGCGTATGCTCGAGGTGATTTCCAGCATGCGAAAGAGCACGGAGAAGCAGAGGAACGTGGCGATGCCCATCAAGAACGGGATGGAGCACTTGGCGGAGTGCGTCGATGCACTTCGCCAGGTGATGCGGGCTAGCCACGCCATCCTGACGCAGGTTCTCCGTGCGTCATCGTCATCAGCAGGAGTAGAGGTGCCTGCCAGCACACGCAAGAGGCCCCGACCCCTTGTGCCATCCTCCCCCGAGGAGGAGGAGAATAAGCGCAGGGAAAGGCCAGCTCCCGCGACCGAGTCGTGGGCCACTGTGGCTGGCAAGAGAAAGGGGAAAAGGGGGAAAGGGACCGACAATGCGGAACCCTCAAAGGGAACCCCAAAAGGTGTCCCCCAGAGCACCCCTAAGGTTGCCTCCACGGCGACGGATAAAGCCGCCCCCAAAAAACCCGGAACGGCGCCGGGTAAGCTGAAGGCGGGCGCGGCTAAGTCCGTGGCACCTCCGCCGACGCCTGCCAAGGGCAAGCAGCGGAGGAAGAGGAAACGGCGGCGCAGGCCGAAGCGTAGCGCCGTCGTCGTGCAGCCGGTAGCCGGGAAGTCCTACGCGGACGTCCTGGGTACAATCCGGCGGCAGGTGCGTCCGGAGGAGACGGAGACGGAGTTCCGCCAAATCCGGAAGACACAGGGGGGCGGCGTACTGCTGGAGTTGGCGCGCTGCAAGGACCAGCGTGCCCTCCAGGACGCCATCAAAGCCGCCGTGGGGGACACCGCGGAGGTCAGGACCCTGGTACCGCGCATGCGCGTCGAGATATGTGATCTCGACTGCTGCACGACCGGCGAGGAGGTGCGCGCTGCTGTGGTGCGAGCTCTTGGTGACCAGCTAAGGGGGGAGCTGAAGGTCACCATGCTCGCGCCAAACAGCAGTGAGCAACGCAAGGCAGTGGTGGATGCCGAGGAGGCGGCTTCCATCCAGCTGATCGCGAGAAATCGCATCAAGATCGGCTGGATAAACTGCCGAGTCAGGCGCTGGGCCGAAGTCCCGAAGTGCTTCAGGTGCTTAGCCTATGGGCACACGAAGCGGGACTGCAAGGGCCCAGACCGAAGCAAGGCCTGCTGGAGGTGCGGTAAGGACAATCACAAGTCCAACGACTGCACCTCCCCTCCACGCTGCATGCTCTGCGCCGAGCTGGGCGTGCAGCAGCTCGATCACGCACCAGGGTCTGGGGGCTGTAAGGCCTTCCGAGACGTCCTCAGTGCCCAGAAGCGCGGGACGCAATGGCGACGGTGATTCAGTGCAATCTGAACCGCAGCCAGGTCGCCGACAATTTACTCACACAGCTGTCCCTTGAAATGGGCGCTGATGTTGTAGTAATCAGCGAGCAGTACCGGAACCGGGACTGCTCGTCGTGGTACGTCGACGACCTGGGCGTCGCCGCGCTCTGGGTGAGGGACCTCCGGAAGGTTCCAGTGGTGTGTCGCGGAGCGGGTCGTGGGTTCGTTTGGGCCAAATCCCGGGACGTTACATACGTGAGTGTCTATCTCTCCCCCAACGATAGCACTTGCGTGTTCCGGGAAAAGCTCGACGACCTGGAAGACGCGCTCCGCGACATGAACGGCGGGCTCGTTGTGGCAGGCGATTTCAACGCCAGGGCTCTAGAGTGGGGGATGCCAGCTCCCAACACCAGGGGCAAACTGGTTATGGAGATGGCATCCAGGCTGGGGTTGATAGTGCTCAACACCGGCACTACACCGACCTACCGACGACCCGGCTTCGGCGATTCCATTCCAGACGTTACTCTGGTTTCGGAGTGTCTGGGTCGCCGAGCCGTGGGCTGGAGGGTGATGGAAGATTTCACTGGTAGTGATCATCAGTATATCACCTTCCAGATATCGTCCGGTAGAGCGGCACAGCACCGCAATCCTCAGCGCCCACTTGGCTGGAACACGGCCAAGCTGGACGAGGAAAAGTTCGCCGAGTGTTTGAGTCGCGGCCTCGGGGGCATACCATCCGCCCCCGGCGATCGCCCCGATAGGGGCTTCGCTGAGGCCCTGGTCAGCGACACCATGCGGCTCATCACTCGGGCTTGCGACGCCTCGATCCCCCCGCAAAAAGCCGTGGAAAGGCCGAGCCCAGGCATACTGGTGGACGGACCAGATCGCCGGTCTCAGACGGGAGTGTCTGAGGCTACGGAGACTGGCGCAACGAGCCCGCGGTAGAACGGAGGCCTCCGACAGGTCAGCCGAGTACAAGGTGGCAAAGAAGACGCTCAATCGGGCTATCAAGGATAGTAAAGCCCGCTGCTGGCGAGAGCTGTGCGACGAGGTGAACCGCGACCCTTGGGGACAAGCCTATAAGCTTGTCACCCGCAAGATCCGGTCGCCCGCCGCGCAGAGCACGATGGACGCAGCTACCACCGAGCGTGTGGTGGACGGACTGTTTCCTAACCATCCAGCAAGGGATTTTTATCCGGAGCTGGGTGACGGAGAGGCCGCCCCCACCTTCACTCGGGAGGAGCTGCTGTCAGCAGTGGGTTCCTTGAAGTCCAGGAAAGCCCCGGGCCCGGACGGCATTCCAGCGGAGGTCCTGAAGATGGTGGCGCGTCTTCACCCGGACCTCTTGCTGGAAATGTACAACACCTGCCTCCGGGCAAGCGTCTTCCCGTCGCCCTGGAAGGTTGCGCGGCTTGTACTTATCAGCAAGGGGAAGGCCCCCTCGGACTCTCCGTCATCTTACCGACCGCTGTGTATGCTAAACACAGCCGGTAAGGTGATGGAGAAGATGCTGAAGGCTCGCCTGCTTCAGGCAGTACAAGCCGCCGGTGACCTGTCGGACCGACAGCACGGCTTCAGGAGAGGGCACTCCACCCTCAGTGCCATCTCCGATGTAGTCGAAGCTGCCGGACGTGCGGACAATGCGTGCCACCAGGCCCGCCCGCTGGTCCTCCTCGTCACGCTGGACGTTCGCAACGCGTTCAACTCGGCGAGGTGGATAGATATGCTGCGGGCGCTCGAGCGTTTTCGAGTCCCCAGCAATCTGTTGGCCATGGTCAGCGATTACCTCCGTGATCGCTGGCTTACGTACGAGACGGTAGAGGGTTCCAGAAGTCGCGCAGTCTCAGCCGGGGCAGCGCAGGGGTCCGTTCTGGGACCCGACCTCTGGAACGTCTTGTACGACAGCCTACTCAGCATCGAAATGCCCGATGACGTGTACCTTGTCGCGTACGCGGACGACATCGCCGTCGTCATCACCGCCCGTAGCATCGAGCTGGCGCAGCTCAAGCTGAACCAGGTGATGCGGCGGGTCGGAGACTGGATGGACAGCCACGGCCTCCAGCTGGCGATCCCGAAGACCGAGATCGTCGTGCTTACGAGGAGGCGTATACCCACCGTCGTACCTATGATGGTGGGTGACGTGGCTGTCCAGACACGTAGAAGCGCACGGTACCTGGGGGTGATGCTTGATAACAAGCTCACCTACTGGGACCACATACGCGCAGTCTCCGACAGGGCGACGGCAAAGTCGGCAGCGCTGAGCAGGCTGATGGCCAACATCGGCGGGCCGAGGCCTGGGAAACGTAGGCTCTTGATGTCCACCGTCCAGTCCATGCTCCTGTACGGAGCTGAGATATGGGCCGGGGCCCTGGACATCAAGAAATACAGGGCACGCATGGCCTCCGTCCAGCGTCGCGGAGCGCTGCGAGTCGCTAGCTGTTATCGTACAGTATCCGCACTTGCAGTGCTCGCGATCGCTGGGATCCTCCCCATCGATCTTCTCGCCAAGGAGAGGAGGAGGATCTTCGAGCTGAGCTCGGAGATGGACAGGACAGAGGCCGCGGGGATAGCGCGCGCTGAAACCCTCTCGGAGTGGCAGCGCCGCTGGACCGCGGTCGGCACGGGCCGGTGGACAGCCCGGTTGATTGGGGACCTGAGGCCCTGGCAGGAGCGAGCTCACGGCGAGGTAGACTTCTACCTCAGCCAGCTCCTGTCAGGACACGGCTACTTCCGGAACTATTTGTACCGGATGGTCAAACTCAGGTCCCCGACGTGCTACTACTGCGACGCCGAGCGAGACGACGCGTTCCACACGTTCTTCGTCTGTGCTCGCTTTAGCGAGGAACGCTCCGCAGTGGCCAACGCAGCTGACCACGACATCACCCCCGAAAACATCGTGGGAGTGATGCTGCGGAGCGTAGAACTGTGGGACGCGGTCGCAGCGTTCGCGGCCTCTGTCCTGGTGGCGAAGAGGGTCGATGGGTGTCTACAGGACCCAGTCCAGGTCCTGTAGAATAGAGGAGGCCTGCTGTTTGCGCAGGAGAGCACGCCACGCGCCCAGACCGAAGTAATGCGATGAGCGGATTCCGGTCTGGGCTCTTACGTGGGATCAGAGGTGGTTTTAGTGGGTAGGCCCTTCGGCATAATTGCTGGAGGGAGAGTCCCACAGTCCCTCCGCAACATATTGCGGAGGTCTGCGTAAAGCATTTCCACCTCTTTAAAAAAAAAAAAAAAAAAAAAGAAAAAAAAAAAACATTGATCTGTGGGAAGGGATCAGTATATTACATTATATCCAATGTAGATATATTAGTAATGATATTATTACCAAAATTACATTGATCTGTGGGAAGGGATGAGTATATTACATTATATCCAATGTAGATATAGTATAAATGGTACTGGTATTCAGTGTACATTGATCTGTGGGAAGGAATCAGTATATTGCAGTAGATCTAATGTAGATATAGTAATAACGATACTGTTATGAAGTGTTTATTACGTATCTAATGTAGATATAGTAATGACGATAATGTTACAATCTTGCATTGATCTGTGGGAAGTGATCAGTATATTACATTATAT
Source organism: Osmia bicornis bicornis (assembly GCF_907164935.1). NCBI lineage: Eukaryota > Metazoa > Arthropoda > Insecta > Hymenoptera > Megachilidae > Osmia > Osmia bicornis. The sequence goes on along the minus strand of NW_025791152.1, from coordinate 141,277 downwards.
CTAATTAAGATATAGTAATAATGATATTGTTATTAAATGTACATTGGTCTGTGGGAATAAATCAGTATATTACATTACATCTGATGTAGATATAGTAATAATGATATTGTTATTAAATGTATATTACATATCTAATGTAGATATAGTAATAACGATACTGCTATTATATGTACATTGATCTGTGGGAAGGTATCAGAATATTACATTATATCTAATGTAGATATAGTAATAACGATACTGTTATGAAGTGTTTATTACGTATCTAATGTAGATATAGTAATGACGATAATGTTACAATCTTGCATTGGTCTGTGGGAAGTGATCAGTATATTACATTATATCTAATTAAGATATAGTAATAATGATATTGTTATTAAATGTACATTGGTCAGTGGGAATAAATCAGTATATTACATTACATCTGATGTAGATATAGTAATAATGATATTGTTATTAAATGTATATTACATATCTAATGTAGATATAGTAATAACGAAACTGCTATTATATGTACATTGATCTGTGGGATTAAATCAGTATATTAAATTACATCTGATGTAGATATAGTAATAATGGTATTGTTATTAAATGTACATTGGTCTGTGGGATTAAATCAGTATGTTAAATTTCATCTGATGTAGATATAGTAATAATGATATTGTTATTAAATGTATATTACATATCTAATGTAGATATAGTAATCACGATACTGTTATTATATGTACATTGATCTGTGGGAAGGTATCAGTATATTACATTATATCTAATGTAGATATAGCAATAACGAAACTGCTATTATATGTACATTGATCTGTGGGTAGGTATCAGTATATTACATTATATCTAATGTACATATAGTAATAATGATGTTGTTACCAAAACTACATTGATCTGTGGGAAGGCATCAGTATATTACATTATATCCAATGTAGATATAGTGTAAATGATACTGTTACTCAATGTACATTGATCTGTGCGAAGGAATCAGTATATTGCAGCAGATCTAATGCAGATATAGTAATAACGATACTGCCATTATATGTACATTGGTCTGTGGGATTAAATCAGTGTATTACATTTCATCTGATGTAGATATAGTAATAATGATATTGTTATTAAATGTATATTACATATCTAATGTAGATATAGTAATAACGATACTGCCATTATATGTACATTGATCGGTGGGAAGGGATCACTATATTACATTATATCTAATGTAGATATAGTAATAATGATATTGTTATTAAATGTATATTACATATCAAATAAAGATATAGTAATAACGAAACTGTTATTATATGTACATTGATCTGTGGGAAGGTATCAGTATATTACATTGCATCCAATGTAGATATAGTAATAATGGTATTGTTATTAAATGCACATTGGTAAAAATATCATTATTACTATACCTACATTAGATATAATGTAATATACTGATCTCTACCCACAGATCAATGTACATATAATAACAGTTTCGTTTTTACTATATCTACAATTGATATAATGTAATATACTGATACCTTCCCACAGATCAATGTACATATAATAACAGTATCGTTATTACTATATCTGCACTAGATCTCCTGCAATATACTGATCCCTTCCCACAGATCAATGCACATATAATAACAGTTTTGTTATTACTATATCTACAATGGATATAATGTAATATACTGATACCTTCCCACAGATCAATGTACATATAATAGCAGTTTCGTTATTACTATATCTACAATAGATATAATGTAATATACTGATACCTTCCCACAGATCAATATACATAGAATAACAGTATCGTTATTACTATATCTACATTAGATATGTAATATACATTTAATAACAATATCATTATTACTATATCTACATCAGATGAAATTTAATATACTGATTTAATCCCATAGATCAATGTACATATAATAACAGTATCGTTATTACTATATCTACATTAGATATGTAATATACATTAAATAACAATATCATTATTACTATATCTACATTAGATATAATGTAATATAATGATCACTTCCCACCGATCAATGTACATATAATGGCAGTATCGTTATTACTATATCTACATTAGATATGTAATATACATTTAATGACAATATCATTATTACTATGTCTACAATAGATATAATGTAATATAATGATCCCTTCCCACCGATCAATGTACATATAATGGAAGTATCGTTATTACTACACGTACATTAGATATGTAATATACATTTAATAACAATATCATTATTACTATATCTACATCAGATGAATTTTAATATACTGATTTAATCCCACAGATCAATGTACATATAATAACAGGTCCGTTATTACTATATCTACATTAGATATAATGTAATATACTGATACCTTCCCACATATCAATGTACATATAATGACAGTATCGTTATTACTATATCTACATCAGATATGTAATATGTATTTAATAACAATATCATTATTACTATACCTACATCAGATGAAATTTAATATACTGATTTAATCCCACAGACCAATGTACATTTAATAACAATATCATTATTACTATATCTACATTAGATATAATGTAATATAATGATCCCTTCCGACCGATCAATGTACATATAATGGCAGTATCGTTATTGCTATATCTACATTTGAAATGTAATATACATTTAATAACAATATCATTATTAATATATCTACATCAGATGTAATGTAATATACTGATTTATTCCCACAGTCCAATGTACATTTAATAAAAATATCATTATTACTATATCTACATCAGATGTAATTTAATATACTGATACCTTCCCACAGATCAATGTACATATAATAACAGTTTCGTTGTTACTATATCTACAATAGATATAATGTAATATACTGATACCTTCCCACAGATCAATGTACATATAATAACAGTATCGTTATTACTATATCTGCATTAGATCTCCTGCAATATACTGATCCCTTCCCACAGATCAATGTACATTGAATAACAATATCATTATTACTATATCTACATTAGATGAAATTCAATATACTGATTTAATCCCACAGACCAATGTACATTCAATAACAATATCATTATTACCATATCTACATTGGATACAATGTAACATACTGATACCTTCCCACAGATCAATGTACATATAATAACAGTATCGTTATTACTATATCTACATTTGATATGTAATATACATTTAATAACAATATCATTATTAATATATCTACATCAGATTTAATGTAATATACTGATTTATTCCCACAGACCAATGTACATTTAATAAAAATATCATTATTACTATATCTACATCAGATGTAATTTAATATACTGATTTAGTCCCACAGATCAATGTACATATAATAACTGTTTCGTTATTACTATATCTACATTAGATATAATGCAATATACTGATACCTTCCCACAGATCAATGTACATATAATAACAGTATCGTTATTACTATATCTACATTAGATATGTAATAACCATTTAATAACAATATCATTATTACTATATCTACATCAGATGAAATTTAATATACTGATTTATTCCCACAGACCAATGTACATTTAATAAAAATATCATTATTACTATATCTACATCAGATGTAATTTAATATACTGATTTAGTCCCACAGATCGATGTACATATAATAACTGTTTCGTTATTACTATATCTACATTAGATATAATGTAATATACTGATACCTTCCCACAGATCAATGTACATTTAATAACAATATCATTATTACTATATCTACATTGGATACAATGTAATATACTGGTACCTTTCCACAGATCAATGTACATATAATAACAGTTTCGTTGTTACTATATCTGCATTAGATCTTCTGCAATATACTGATTCCTTCACACAGATCAATGTACATTGAATAACACTATCATTTATACTATATCTACATTGGATATAATGTAATATACTTATGCCTTCCCACAGATCAATGTAATTTTGGTAACAACATCATTATTACTATATCTACATTAGATATAATGTAATATACTGATCCCTACCCACAGATCAATGTACATATAATAACAGTTTCGTTGTTACTATATCTGCATTAGATCTTCTGCAATATACTGATTCCTTCACACAGATCAATGTACATTGAATAACACTATCATTTATACTATATCTACATTGGATATAATGTAATATACTTATGCCTTCCCACAGATCAATGTAATTTTGGTAACAACATCATTATTACTATATCTACATTAGATATAATGTAATATACTGATCCCTACCCAGAGATCAATGTACATATAATAACAGTTTCGTTATTACTATATCTACAATAGATATAATGTAATATACTGATACCTTCCCACAGATCAATATACATATAATAACAGTATCGTTATTACTTTATCTACATTACATATGTAATATACATTTAATAACAATATCATTATTACTATATCTACATCAGATGAAATTTAATACACTGATTTAATCCCACAGACCATTGTACATTTAATAACAATACCATTATTACTATATCTACATCAGATATAATGTAATAGAATGATCCCTTCCCACCGATCAATGTACATATAATGGCAGTATCGTTATTACTATATCTACATTAGATATAATGTAATATACTGATACCTTCCCACAGATCAATGTACATATAATAACAGTATCGTCATTACTATATCTACATTAGATATAATGTAATATACTGATACCTTCCCACAGATCAATGTACATATAATAACAGTATCGTAATTACTATATCTACATTAGATATGTAATATACATTTAATAACAATATCATTATTACTATATCTACATTAGATATAAAGTAATATAATGATCCCTTCCCACCGATGAATGTACATATAATGGCAGTATCGTTATCACTATATCTGAATTAGATCTCCTGCAATATACTGATCCCTTCCCACAGATCAATGTACATTGAATAACAGTATCATTTATACTATATCGAAATTGGATATAATGTAATATACTGATGCCTTCCCACAGATCAATGTAATTTTGGTAACAACATCATTATTACTATATCCACAGTACATATAATGTAATATACTGATCCCTACCCACAGATCAATATACATAGAATAACAGTATCGTTATTACTATATCTACATTAGATATGTAATATACATTTAATAACAACATCATTATTACTATATCTACATCAGATGAAATTTAATATACTGATTTATTGCCACAGCCCAATGTGCACTCAATAACAATATCATTATTACTATATCTACATTGGATACAATGTAATATACTGATACCTTCCCACAGATCAATGTGCATATAATAACAGCTTCGTTGTTACTATATCTAGAATAGATATAATGTAATATACTGATACCTTCCCACAGATCAATATACATATAATAACAGTATCGTTATTATTATATCTAGATTAGATATAATGTAATATACTGATACCTTCCCACAGATCAATGTACATATAATAACAGTATCGTTATTACTATATCTACATTAGATATAATGTAATATACTGATACCTTCCCACAGATCAATGTACATTTAATAACAATATCATTATTACTATATCTACATTGGATACAATGTAATATACTGGTACCTTTCCACAGATCAATGTACATATAATAACAGTTTCGTTGTTACTATATCTGCATTAGATCTTCTGCAATATACTGATTCCTTCACACAGATCAATGTACATTGAATAACAGTATCATTTATACTATATCTACATTGGATATAATGTAATATACTTATGCCTTCCCACAGATCAATGTAATTTTGGTAACAACATCATTATTACTATATCTACATTAGATATAATGTAATATACTGATCTCTACCCACAGATCAATGTACATATAATAACAGTATCGTTATTACTATATCTACATTAGATATGTAATATACATTTAATAACAATGTTATTATTACTATATCTACATTAGATATAATGTAATAGAATGATCCCTTCCCACCGATCAATGTACATATAATGGCAGTATCGTTATTACTATATCTACATTAGATATAATGTAATATACTGATACCTTCCCACAGATCAATGTACATATAATGACAGTATCGTTATTACTATATCTACATCAGATATGTAATATATATTTAATAACAATATCATTATTACTATACCTACATCAGATGAAATTTAATATACTGATTTAATCCCACAGACCAATGTACATTTAATAACAATATCATTATTACTATATCTACATTAGATATAATGTAATATAATGATACCTTCCCACAGATCAATGTACATATAATAACAGTAACGTTATTACTATATCTACATTAGATATGTAATATACATTTAATAATAATATCATTATTACTATATCTACATCAGATGAAATGTAATACACTGATTTAATCCCACAGACTAATGTACATTTAACAACAATCCCATTATTACTATATCTACATCAGATGTAATTTAATATACTGATTTAATCCCACAGATCAATGTACATATAATAACAGGTCCGTTATTACTATATCTACATTAGATATAATGTAATATACTGATACCTTCCCACAGATCAATGTACATATAATGACAGTATCGTTATTACTATATCTACATCAGATATGTAATATATATTTAATAAAAATATCATTATTACTATATCTACATCAGATGTAATTTAATATACTGATTTAATCCCACAGATCAATGTACATATAATAACTGTTTCGTTATTACTATATCTACATTAGATATAATGTAATATACTGATACCTTCCCACAGATCAATGTACATATAATAACAGTATCGTTATTACTATATCTGCATTAGATCTCCTGCAATATACTGATCCCTTCCCACAGATCAATGTACATTGAATAACAATATCATTATTACTATATCTACATTAGATGAAATTCAATATACTGATTTAATCCCACAGACCAATGTACATTCAATAACAATATCATTATTACTATATCTACATTGGATACAATGTAACATACTGATACCTTCCCACAGATCAATGTACATATAATAACAGTATCGTTATTACTGTATCTACATTTGATATGTAATATACATTTAATAACAATATCATTATTACTATATCTACATCAGATGAAATTTAATATACTGATTTATTCCCACAGACCAATGTACATGTAATAAAAATATCATTATTACTATATCTACATCAGATGTAATTTAATATACTGATTTAGTCCCACAGATCAATGTACATATAATAACTGTTTCGTTATTACTATATCTACATTAGATATAATGTAATATACTGATACCTTCCCACAGATCAATGTACATATAATAACAGTTTCGTTGTTACTATATCTACAATAGATATAATGTAATATACTGATACCTTCCCACAAATCAATATACATATAATAACAGTATCGTTATTACTATATCTACATTAGATATAATGTAATATACTGATTTAATCCGACAGACCAATGTACATTCAATAACAATATCATTATTACCATATCTACATTGGATACAATGTAATATACTGATACCTTCCCACAGATCAATGTACATATAGTAACAGTTTCGTTGTTACTATATCTACAATAGATATAATGTAATATACTGATACCTTCCCACAGATCAATATACATATAATAACAGTATCATTATTACTATATCTACATCAGATGAAATGTAATATAATGCTCCCTTCCCACCGATCAATGTACATATAATGGCAGTATCGTTATTACTATATCTGCATTAGATGTCCTGCAATATACTTATCCCTTCCCACAGATCAATGTACATTGAATAACAGTATCGTTATTACTATATCTACATTAGATATAATGTAATATACTGATATCTTCCCACAGATCAATTTACATATAATAACAGTATCGTTATTACTATATCTCCATTTGATATGTAATATACATTTAATAACAATATCATTATTACTATATCTACATCAGATGAAATGTAATATAATGATCCCTTCCCACCGATCAATGTACATATAATGGCAGTATCATTATTACTATATCTACATTGGATACAATGTAATATACTGATACCTTCCCACAGACCAATGTACATTTAATAACAATATCATTATTACTATATCTACATCGCATACAATGTAATATACTGATACCTTCCCACAGATCAATGTACATATAATGGCAGTATCGTTATTACTATATCTGCATTAGATCTCCTGCAATATACTGGTTCCTTCCCACAGATCAATGTACATTGAATAACAGTATCGATATTACTATATCTACATTAGATATGTAATATACATTAGTAGTTCTTCTATGCGGATTCTAAATAACTGGCGTCAGCATTTTTTGTAATTTGACACCACACCGTCAGCAGAAATATGATACCCCCCACCCCGACAACATCCACCCCTCTCCCCACCCTATGACCTTGAACTGAAATTTGACACCACCGTCAGCAGAAATATGATACCCCCCTCTCCCTCCCCCGCCCCATAACCACCGCCCTCAGCAGATATAACCACCCTGTGACAACCCCCGCCCTATAACCACCCCCTCAGCAGAAATACCCACCCTATGACAACCCCCGCCCTATAACCACCCCCTCAGCAGAAATACCCACCCTATGACAACCCCCGCCCTATAACCACCCCCTCAGCAGAAATACCCACCCCATAACCACCCCCTCAGCAGAAATACCCACCCTATGACAACCCCCGCCCTTTAACCACCGCCTCAGTTGAAATACCCACCCTATGACCACCCCCACCCCATAGCTATCCCCACAGGAGAAATATCCCCCCCCCGACCTTGAACTGAAAGTTGACACCATCAGCAAAAATATAATACCCCCCCAGGGCCTTGAACTATTTTTGTCTTATCGGAAGACGACACAAGGCCCCAGCCACTTTTCTACGTCTTGAAAATGGGATTTTTTGTTGGCGCAGCAAATCTGACGCTGCAATTCGCGACTATAGAAGGTAGAGGTTTTGCTCATGACCTTGAACGAATTTTTCTACGTCTTGGAAATGCGGTTTTTTGTTGACGCTGCAGAGTGAACAGCAATTAAACACTTTCGTCAATGACAGCCCCACTTTAATAAAATGGGAGAAAATTTTGCAATGTGTGTCATATGTAGTTTGACAATTAGAAGTGCATGGCTACTTAACGTGTTTGTGGAAAAGAGAAATGGAGGCCATGTTACTGCAAGAACTCGAACGCATCACCGAATTATTGGCGCAGCGGGCGATAAACATCAATACTGAAGATGAGCGTTGTGATTGCTTGATGCAATGTGACCAGTGCATCGAATTGATAGACGAACGATTACAAATGGGAGACGATTTATCAGTCGAAGGATGGCGAGATATAGAAGCATACAAAGAAAGAATCGACACCTTGCGTAGGATATTGTATCGTGACAATGATCATCCTAGTGGTCAAAAGGCAATATTACTAAACGAACTTGCTTGTATAGAACAACTTTTGACACAACGTATTGCAGTCATAAGTAGTAACGACGACCGAAACGCATGTCTGGTGCAATGCAATCAATGCATTGATTTAATGATAGAGCGATTGCAACTCGAAAAGGACTTATCAACTGGTTTGAAAAATAGTTTAACAGCCAGGATAGCGAGATTTAAATCGTTAAGAGCAGAGTTACACGGATCTGTAAAAATAGGCGAAGGTCAAAGGAGAACAGATGCTGAACCACGTGCATCATCATCTCTTATCTGGGAGAATGTAGAATCAGCTTTCCATAACCGGATAACTACAGGAATTATAATCAACACCGAGCATATTGAACCACGAAACTTTTTGGAAGATGCTAGAAAAATAGTATTCCAACGTCTAGCGGAAGTTTTCCTAAATCATTCATGCATAAAAGTGAATACGGTGTTGTATGGGGAGTTTACCGCTAATAATAAAACTGATGTGAAAAGTTTCAGTGTAAGAAATAAACAATTATTTTCTACATCAAACTTGAACGATTGGTATGACAAATACGTTGTGAACTCAACTTTAACACTGATGGAAGAATTTCAGGAACGGGACAGTGGTTGGGCAATATCGAAAATTCTGCATTTGATGTTAAATATCAATAAATGCAATCCGATGCATGCTGGTTGTTACACAGACATACCAAAAACAATCAAGGACAAAAGAGCGGTAGTAAATGTGACAGTTGAAGATGATACGTGTTTTGTCAGATCGATAGTTGCAGCATTATATCCCGTCCATGTGAATGCAAATCGACCATCATCGTATCCCAACTATGACACCGTTTTAAATTTGGAGGGCATCGCATTTCCAATAACCCTTAATCAAATACCAAAATTTGAGCGCCAAAACGATGTTTCGATAAACGTTTATTTTTGGGACTTGAATGTGAAAAGGTGTGCTCCGCTCCAACTCACCACCAACAAAAGATTTCGTCACGTTAACCTGCTGATGCTTGAAACGCCCAACCGTAATGTGCGTCACTTTGAATGGATTAAAAATCTTTCCCGGCTTGTTTCAAACCAGCTGAGTGCACATAAGAGTAAAACTTATATTTGTGACAGGTTTGTATCATACCATTACGATCTATTTTAGTGTATGCGTTTGTTCTTTTTGTACTAATGCAGTTACTTTGTTTATATGCAGATGCCTTCACTACTTTTATGCGGAAGAAAAGTTATTGAAACATACGAAGGACTGCATGAAGATGAACGATTGCGCAATCATTCTACCATCGAGTGAAGATAAAATAATAAAGTTTGATAATTTTTGTCACCGAGAACGTCATCCATTCATCGTGTACGCCGATTTCGAATGCATGCTTAAGAAGGTTAACAGCAATCAAGGACACTGCAATGCATACCAGCAACACGAAGCATACAGTGTGGGATATTATTTTCACTGTTCATACAACGCATCGGTGTGCGAGTATCGCGCGTATCGGGGTCCTGACTGTGCTGAATGGTTCGTGAATGAACTTGAGAGCCTTGTAAGAAAAATTGCACCATTATTTAATACGAATGTGCCCATGACAAATTTGACGGGTGATGAAAGAGAAAATTATATGAATGCAACGCATTGTTATATTTGCGAAAAACCGTTCGACATCGACGAAACAAAAGTTCGAGATCATTGCCATTTCACTGGTCGTTACCGAGGACCTGCTCACCAGGGGTGTAATTTAAATTATAAAAATAAACGTTTTATACCAATAGTGTTTCATAACTTATCGGGATACGATGCCCATTTTGTAATAAAAGAATTGGTAACGATTATCGAAGGCTCGACATCAGTCTTGCCAATTACAAAAGAAAAATATATTTCATTTTCAACGAATCTAAAACGTTACAAAATTTCGCTTCGATTTATAGATTCATTCAAATTTTTAAATTCAAGTTTAGATAAATTGAGTTCATATCTAGGGAAAGACGATATGACGATTTTACGGTCACAATTTAATTTTTTGAACGAGATAAGATTCGATTTGCTTACACGAAAAGGCATCTTTCCATACGATTATGTTACCGACTACATGAAACTGAGCGAGACGACATTGCCGACATGTGACAAATTTTATAATCAACTAAGCGACTGTGCCGTTTCACAGCAGGATTATGACCACGCGATAAAAGTCTGCCACAGTTTTAATATAAAAACACTTGGCGAATACAGCGATTTATATCTAAAAACAGACGTTTTATTATTGGCCGACATTTTTGAAAATTTTCATGGCAGCTGTTTGAGAAGTTACAAATTGGATCCTGCATATTACTATACTTTACCCGGTTTTACGTGGGATGCAATGCTGAAGCACACGCGTATCGAATTAGAATTATTGACGGATATGGATATGCTACTTTTCATAGAGCGCGGCATACGTGGTGGTTTAAGTTAATGTTCTAATCGATACGCAAAGGCCAATAATAAATACATGGATTCATACAATTCCGAAGAACCATCGCGATGTTTAGTTTATTTCGACGTTAATAATTTGTATGGATGGGCAATGTCGCAGTATCTACCTTACGGCGAGTTTAAGTGGTTAGACGATAATGAAATTAAAACTTTTAACATTCATGCGATATCCGAAAATTCGGACATTGGATATATTTTGGAAGTCGATTTGAAATACCCGCTAGAATTACACGATAAGCATGCAGATTTACCTTTTTGTCCAATACGCGAGAAGCCTCCTAATGCCAAACACGAGAAACTACTCGCTACAGTTCAGGATAAGCAACGTTACATCATCCATTACCGCAATCTTCAACAATGCTTAAATCATGGTTTAAAAGTTTCTGTAATTCATCGCGTTTTAGAATTTAAACAATCTCCATGGCTTCGCGAATACATTCATTTAAACACGCAACTTAGAACTGCGGCTAAAAATGATTTTGAAAAGAATTTATTTAAATTAATGAATAATGCAGTCTTTGGCAAAACTATGGAGAACGTTAGAAATCATGTAGACGTTAAATTAGTTACAAAATGGGATGGTAGATACGGGGCCGAGGCCCTGATATCAAAACCAAATTTTCATAGCAGATCAATATTTTCGGAATATTTGGTCGCAATAGAGATGCGAAAGTTGGAAATTAAATTTACAAAACCCATTTATGTTGGTATGTGTATTCTGGATATATCAAAAACATGTTTGTACGAATTCCATCATGATTATATTTGGCCGAAATTTAAACATCTTTGTAAAATATTATACACAGACACAGACAGTCTTATATACGAACTGGAATGTGATGACATATACGATGTAATGAAACGCGATATACATCGGTTTGACACGAGCGACTATACCGAGGACAATGTTTACAGTATGCCACGAGTAAATAAAAAAGTACCGGGATTAATGAAGGATGAAAATAATGGGTGTATAATGACTGAGTTTGTCGAACTTCGGTCGAAAATGTATGCTTTGCGCGTAGAGGGCAAACGGGATACGAAAAAAGTGAAGGGTGTCAAAAGTAACGTAGTTAGGAAAACTATTTCCTTCGATGATTATATACGTTGCTTGTATGAACGTTTAGAAGTGCATCGTGAACAGAGATGTATTCGTTCAAAATTGCACAATGTATATTCTATATGTGAAGAAAAGAAGGTGCTTAGTCCTTACGATGATAAACGATTCATAATTCCACAATCCACAAGAACATTGCCTTGGGGGCATTATAAAATAAATAATTATTCCTAAAAACATAATTTATTCTTTGCTCCACAAGTAAAATATTAATTTCCAAGTATCTTTATAAGCCTGTAGGGTTTCGAGTTCATGCAAACCTTGCAACTTCATGAGAGAGAGAAAGAGACTGGAGTTTTTACTTATCTCAGGTCTTAGAGTTTGGAGGGAGATGTTTTCACAGTGCTTTATAAACCCAAGCGTGTTCGTTTTATTCATTATTTTCTGTTCAACGATGACGGTCCCAAGGTTGGAATCCTTAGCATTCTTGGCGATTGTCAAACATTATCGTAAGTAATCTTCAACAATTACCCAAATTTTATTTATTTTTAACTAATTGTTTTCGTCTTAACAGCCATAGTAATGCCAGTCTTCGAAATTGCGCCGGCGGAGGATGACGCGCGACTACCCGCAAAGTGCCGCGAGCGGCAGGAGTGGCGGCGCGAGTATGAAGCGCGGTGGGCGGCTACTTGGACAGAGGTCGATCTGTTCGACCTCCGATATTTGTTCGGAGAAGAAATCGATGTAAGTTGCCTGTCCGATTTTATTTTGATTTATTAGATTTTTACTGCGTATTAATGTATATTTTATCTGTTATAGCCGGACTGGTGGTAGCCGCCTACATTTATATTTTTTTTTGTTTTTACTTATTATATTATATATATTATTTAACGTAAAATATAAATATCTATAACCGTTATTAGTGTAATTTATTCTGTACCACACCCTTCCCCATACTCCATTAATGTAATATGAAAATAAAAAAGTATATAATCGTTATTAATGTAATTTATTTTGCCCAACCCTTCCCAATAATCATACTTCATATCCTTATATTTCTTCTGTGTGTCTGTATGTGACTGAACTCCTCCTAAACGGCTGAACAGATTTTGATGAAATTTTTTTGTGTGTTCAATGTTACGTTGCGCGTGCGACGGCGCAACGTAAAAAGGATAAATAAAAAAACTAGGAAAGAAAGACTGCTGTTTCAACTAGAAAATTGAAAGGCAATTTCCTATACTTTTTACCCTATTCTGAGCGCGATGGTTGGTATCGCTGCCACCAGTCTCGAGCGGGTTAGCGCTCTCGACAAATTAAAAGACGAAAGATAATTATTAAGATGTTAGAATTTAGAATTTGAACTTTTTGTTCTTTCGTTTGGGTTCGTTCAGCGCTTTAGGTCCCGTACGGGTCCCTCCTTGAATCTGTATGTAAACGGTAGGCGTGTATAATTAAAAGAAATGTGTCTGGTGTGTTTGAAATAAATTTGAAACTGGTTAACTGGTAAAACTGATTTAATTACGAATTAGAATCAAGAATGCGAATTTAACAGAATTAATAATCAAGAATTAATGGATTTTAGAAAGTCAAAAATTGAAGATGTTAAATTTTGTAACTCGTTACTGAATAATACCAGTTTATAAATATCGTTTAACAAGGGTAAAGATGACTTATAAAAGTAACAAAAACATAACGAAATGCACGCTCTGAGATTACACTTGAGGATTTTCGCTTTTATAACAATCGCGGGAGATGATTGTTGCGATCCCGTCTTCCCTTATTTTAATTTGAAATTTGGCGTATTTCCGCCGTGAGGATACACCCTAGCCAGAGATATTCTCGGCACCCTCGAAAGGGCAGGGCTAAGGTGCCCCCTTTTATAGAATATAAAATGAATTATGAAAAACGGAATCGTAACGCAAGTTTTAGTTGTACGTATTTATCAAATACCTCAAACGTTGGAACGATCTGACCGGAGGAATTCTCGGAACCCAAGAAGGGCTGGACAGATCGCCCGTTTTGCCAATAAATAGTCGTCGTGTTCAAAAATGGTAAACGGATCGACTTACCGAAACGCTGTTTGATATAATACAAGATAACAAATTGCTTGTAGTGATCTTAATGCTCGCTGGATATTCTGGAACACCAAAGAACGGTAAGGATCGTGAACACTGCACTTGTCGCGGCGATAATTAATTAAGCGAACGAGTACGTCGACGAGAGACAAACGAATACGAACGGAGAGATTATGTAATATTTTATCACCCGAAATGAAGCTAATACGAATTATACGCGAGCAAACGATTTAAAATCGGAAAGAAAAGATAGAAAATTTAGGTAGAAGGAAGGTTTAACGTGCGCGTCTGTGAGTCTTTGTTAAGAATCGCGCGATTTCAACTCGCACGGCACTCTGCCTCGCTACGCGGAGGACTTTACCGCAGAGGAAAACTGTCGCGATTTCCGAACAACTCTGTCTCTCGGACACACGGGCTCAAGATCACGTACCTCGACGATTGATCGATCAAGAGTGTCGAAATTTGCGCGAGATCGACGGGCGAAGGGCCCGTCGCGCGATCATCGTCCTTGGAGGGGACGGATTGACGAATCGTGGCACGCGCTCGGAAGTGTCGCGTGCCCGGTGATTGGTTAAGACGCGCGAGCTAGACGAAGATTCCTCATCCCCTTTCTTTGGTGTTCCTTTTCCTTTCTAACACGTCGCCATGATAGTTTCAACGGTTTTCTAGAAACTACGCAGTATTTCCTTCAAATGTATTATTGCTAATTTACAGCTATTGCTTTAATTTGAATATCCAAATGTTGAACTGTTAAATGATACTATTAATTTGACCAAAACACGAATGATCTTGAAATCGAGATATATAATTTAACAATTGAAGCCGTTATCCATTTATTTTCCCTTAGCAGGATCAGAATTATTTATCTTTCCTGATTTATAATAAGATCTTATCAGCGTAAAAGCGGACGATGCATTTACGATGATCGCAATGCCGACAATGCATTCATTTACAATCTTTCGCATAACTATTTCGGTGGAATCGACATTTCGTTAGCAATGAATTTAAACATTTCTACCACAACATTCCTTTGTTCAAAATTCGTCGTTGTCGCTAGGTAGTTCTTAGAATTTCGAATACAATGATGTTTATTGCTTCGAACGACCCTTGATTTTCGAACGGCGGTCGAACGTTCGCGACGTTAGGCTTTGTAAAGGTTCTCATTTATTTTAGTTTCGTCGTTTAAATTCATATTCATCCATCCATTCTTTTCACACTATCATTCGGTCAGGTAATAATGATCCTGATCGGACCGGCTGACGCTTTGTGCAAATGAGAGGGAAAGAGTTTCCTCGACAAGGAAGTTATTACGGTTTTCCCGTTTCTACGCAGTTACCAAGGGAAATTCCCGGAATGCGAAGCACTGGATAACTGCGTAGCGCTGGTGTTGTGCTAACGGCTCTCTCTCTCTCTTACGAGCTAACGCGAGTTTTTGTGCGTTACCCGATTGTAAACTGTCTTATATATCTATGGTTGGCGACGATAGTTTCAAGGAGGGTCACGTAAACTATTGTAAAGAAGGAAACAGAAATAACCTTTCCTCGTGTACCTCGCATGAGAAATTCTCGGAACTCAAGGGCTTGATAAGGGACGCAAGGCGGATAAATTTCAAAATTTCCGCCGGGGCGTAACATCAAGTTGACTCGAGAATGGTTTAGATTCACAATTCGGTCCACTACATAATGTGTTTCTAATTAATTTTTTATAATTTGTTGTTGATCTTGGAATGTTTTCCATGCGTGGGGAAGGGCGTGGCAAAAGAAATAATTTGATTTCATCTTTACTATATATTTTATTAAAGGAAGTATAGGAAAGGGTGCGACAAAAAATAAATTACATTAATGCCATTATATTAATTAATAATATAATAATAAAAGAGTAGAGAGAGTAATAACGATAATGTCATTACGTGTTTATTACGTATCTAATGTAGATATAGTAATGACGATAATGTTACAATCTGTGCATTGATCTGTGGGAAGTGATCAGTATATTACATTATATCTAATGTAGATATAGTAATAATGATATTGTTATTAAATGTACATTGGTCTGTGGGATTAAATCAGTATATAACATTACATCTGATGTAGATATAGTAATAATGATATTGTTATTCAGTGTACATTGGTCTGTGGGACTAAATCCGTATGTTAAATTTCATCTGATGTAGATATAGTAATAATGATATTGTTATTAAATGTATATTACATATTTAATGTAGATATAGTAATAACGATACTGTTATTATATGTACATTGATCTGTGGGAGGGGATCAGTATATTGCATTATATCTAATGTAGATATAGTAATAACGAAACTGTTATTATATGTACATTGATCTGTGGGAAGGGACCAGTATATTGCATTACATCTGATGTAGATATAGTAATGATGATATTGTTATTAAATGTACATTACATATCGAATGAAGATATAGTAATAACGATACTGTTATTATATGTACATTGATCTATGGGAGGGGATCATTATATTACATTATATCTAATGTAGATATAGTAATAATGATATTGTTATTACATGTACACTGGTCTGTGGGATTAAATCAGTATATTACATTACATCTGATGCAGATATAGTAATAATGATATTGTTATTAAATGTATATTACATATTTAATGTAGATATAGTAATAACGATACTGTTATTATATGTACATTGATCTGTGGGAAGGGATCAGTATATTGCATTATATCTAATGTAGATATAGTAATAGCGAAACTGTTATTATATGTTGTTAAATAAATATTATTGGAACTCAGTTTTTATTACTATAAAAAAAATATGAATATAACTTTATTTAGCGTGGCGCGTGTTTTATGAGCAGCCATCTACCAGCAGGTATTACAAAGAGATCCGTAACATTGCGTTTCACTACAGAACAACAGAAAAACTTTCGAAGCGCCACATCCCGGCGCATAATAGGTATTAATTAGTTACAAAGCGCGAGATTCGGTTACACTTTAACACTCCCACTAATTGAGCGCTTTCTAAATGTTAATCTATACATTGAAATGAAGAAAACAAAAAAAAATATTTAACTTGTAAACATAAAAGAAGCATTTTTATCATTAATCTTTGGAATAAACCTATCTTAAAATAATACGCCAAAAGAAAAAAAAAAACTATACTAGAGAACTATTACTTAACTTAATAAAAACACGCTTTCAAATCTGTACTATGCCTAGTTGAATACGTAATGTTTTAAACCGATCACAAGGAATCGCTTTAGTCAAGATATCCGCAAGTTGTTCCTTGCTAGGCACATACAGCACATTTATATCGCCATTGATACATTTCTCACGTATATAATGGTAACGTATATCTACATGTTTTGTTCTCTTGTGATACTCAGCATTATGTATTAATCTTATAGCACTTTGATTGTCTATGTAAATTAATGTTGGCCCCTCGATGGGTTCTCTCATGTCGTATAATAATTGACGTATCCATGTGGCCTCTTTCGCTGCACAAGAGGCTGCAATATATTCAGCTTCTGTAGTTGATAAAGAAACGGTCGATTGTCGCTGACTACTCCAAGTTACTGGCCCGTTGCTTAACTTGAAAACATAACCAGTCGTAGATCTTCTTGTGTCAACATCATTGGCAAAATCAGAGTCTGAAAAACCTTGCACAATTCCTGACCCTTCAGATTTTTCGTATAATATTCCATATTCACTAGTGCTTTTCAGGTATCTTATTATTCTCCTCACTGCATTCCAATGACAGTTGCTATGATTATCCAAATATCTGCTTACTACTCCCACTGCAAAGGCAATATCTGGTCTTGTGACAATTGCAGCAAATATCAAACTACCTACTGTCTCCCTATATGGTACTTGTTCCTGCATCCCTTCTTCTTTTGTTGAACTTAGATGAGTGTGGACGTCAGCAGGCGTTGAGATCCCTTTTGCATCTTGCATATCAAATCTCTTGATGATGCGATCAATATAACTCTTCTGATGTATAAATATCTTTCCCTCATTTTCATCATATGATATCTCCATGCCAACGAAGCAGCGCACATTCTTACAAACAGTGATCTTGAAACATGCCTCCAATTGAGAAATAACTGATTGAAGCTCCTCTTCGTTGTCACTCATGAGCAGTCCATCATCGACGTACAGTGCCAAGAAAATCTTCGACGTATTAAAGAGTCCGTAATAAACGCATTTATCAGCGTTATTCTGTTGGAATCCAATAGATTTTAAAAAACTGTCAAAACGCTCGTTCCAACAACGAGACGCTTGTTTAAGACCATATAATGCCTTTCGTAATTTGCACACCATGCCATGCTTTATCTCTATTCCTTTTGGCGGAAGCATATATACTTCATCCTGAAGCTCGTCGTTCAGGAATGCCGTTTTTACGTCGAACTGTAGTATTTTATAATTTCGCTGTACTGCCAAAATTCTAATCGAGTCATATCTTGCAGTTGGGGAGAAAGTATCAGTGTAATCAACACCCTTTTTCTGTGCGTATCCCCTGGCACACAGCCTTGCTTTAAAACGAGCAGTACTTTTGTCGTTGCTACTTGGTTTTATACTGAAAACCCACTTTGAATCAATGGGAATCCTACCTTCTGGGAGAGGCATCACATCCCATGTTTTGTTTACCTTTAATGCATTAATTTCTTCTTGAATGGCTTCACACCACTCCACTTTATTTACATTGTTCATGGCCTCTTCATAATTTTGTGGAATATACATATCTGCAAAATGTGCTTCATATCTCAATGGCTTTTTAATTGAATCTCGAGTACGTAACATATATCTTTCAGATCTGCTATTGGCATTTAATTCATCATTTTTGTCCTGACACTCTTCGTTTTTGTTTAGATTTTCCCGGGCTTTGGTATTTTCATCCAACTGTTTACTGGTACATTCATTTATGTCTATATCAAGGAATACTGACGGAATATTCTCCCTCTCCTGACATCCGACATCTTCATTAAAGGTGACATTGCGTGAGATCTTAATTTTCTTGGTCTCTACATCGAACAACCGATAATTAGATGAATTACCTTCATAGCCTACAAATACCAACTTCTTGCTCTTAGGGGCAAGTTTGTTACGCAACTCCTTCGGTACATGCATGAAAGCATCACACCCGAATGTTTTTACATGATCTAATACAGCAGGTTTTCCAGTCCACATTTCGAATGGTGTGGAATTAGGAGTCTGACTTGTTGATGTTCTGTTTAGAAGATATACGGCTGTATTTACAGCTTCGGCCCACAAATATAATGAAACGTCTTTTGCATATAGCATTGATCGAGCACTCTCAACAATCGTTCTCATATCTCGCTCGGCTCTTCCATTCTGCTCAGGTGTATACGGAGCTGTTGTTTCTAATTCTATTCCACGTAGAGAAAGGAAATTCTTAAATTTCTCATTACAATATTCGCGCCCGTTATCGACATGCAACACTTTCACAGAATTGCCCAACTTATTCTTTGCGAGTCTACAAAATTCCTTAAAACATTCTAAGGTATCATCCTTATGCTTTATAAAGAAGACAACTCTATATCCCGATAGATCATCTTTGAACAACACAAAATACCGAGCACCCTGAACAGAAGGAACAGACATCGGTCCGCAAAGATCGCTGTGTATAAATTCTCCTAGTTTCGCTTTAATATGTACTGACGGAGCAAACGATAATTTATGTTGCTTGCCGTACATACACGCTTCGCAAAAGAACTTTTCAGAATTTGATAATTCCACGCCTTTAATTAAATTTTTAGAAACCATTTCTTTAATGTATTTTATATTTACATGGCCTAGCCTTTCGTGCCATTTGCGCAGACTTTCTTTTACAATAACATTCGCTTCTTGTGGCAAAACCGTTCTAAACTGCATGTAGTACAAATTATTTTCTTTACGCTCAGCGGTAGCAATTAGCATTCTATTCTCATAAATATTAGCATTAGTATCCTCTTTAACAATCTTCATACCTTTTTTAGTTATCACACCTTCCGAGAACAAATTCTTATTTAAATTCGGGATATACAGAACGTCAGTAATTATCGAATCATACCACTCGCCATTTAACAATTTTTTAATTTTTACATCGCCTTTACCCTTCACACCTAATTCCTGACCGTTACCTAAGATTACAATCGCATCGGTATCCATTTCCTGGAAATTAACAAAAAAATCGCGACGATGTGTCATATGTGACGTTGCCCCACTATCAAAAATCCACGCCTCGCTGTCGATATTCGACAATGAATTATTGCTGTCGAGTACGTTAAAAGTAGAATAATTACCCTGATGTGGATTTTGTTGTCTTTTAGTTTTAAACTTTTCCTCACCACGACATTCGTTAGCAAAATGTCCTTTCTTCTGACACTTATAACACGTTACCTTTGACTTGTCCAGTTTTGGACGCTGTTTTTGTTCTTCCCGACTGGGCGCTTTGTTCGGACGCGATGACACAACTAGAGCTTTTTCGAAATCGTCAGGCACTGTCAAACTGGTATCTTCGTCTATCAAACGTGACGTAAGATTTTGAATCGTTTGCTTTGTTTCGTCCATCGACAACCAAGCCTGACGAAAACTTCTAAATTTCGGGGGCAGACTTCCGAGATTTTAGTTATTACAGCGACATCGCTTACCGTTTCACCCGTATCTTTCAACTGTTGAGCGAGATTTTCTACCTTCGCAACATGTTGCGCAATCGAATCACTCAAATCCATTGTATATTGAGAAAATCTTTCGTGTGCTAACATTTTATTAATTTCAGTCTTTTGTTCGTAGATTGCATCTAATTTTTCTAGAATTTCCCTTGATGACTGGCAATTTTCAATGAGCGTTATTTGAGAATAGTCCATGGCAGACGTTAGTAGAAACATGGCACACGCATCATCCTTTATCCACTTCTTGTGTGTTGTAATTTCGGCTGCCGTCGACATCGCAGTAACAATTGGCTTTGTTTCTATTCCCTTTGTTATTTCAAACAAGCCTTTTGCACGCAAAGCACAGCATAACTGAAACTTCCATTGATGATAATTTTTACCATCAAATTTAATGATCGATGTCGCGTCAATTTTTCCTTCCGACATTTCTAAAACTGAATAGCACACTGCGTACGACGCAAAAACTTGATGCGTTCGCACAAAAAAAAAATAAAGGTTATGGCAAACACGTGGCGAAAATTCGCCAACTGAAAACTGTCTCTTCGTTACTTCACGTACACGAAAGACCCCTTTTTAAATAACAGAATCACTCTGGGCCCATAACCTGATAAATAAATATTATTGGAACTCAGTTTTTATTACTATAAAAAAAATATGAATATAACTTTATTTAGCGTGGCGCGTGTTTTATGAGCAGCCATCTACCAGCAGGTATTACAAAGAGATCCGTAACATTGCGTTTCACTACAGAACAACAGAAAAACTTTCGAAGCGCCACATCCCGGCGCATAATAGGTATTAATTAGTTACAAAGCGCGAGATTCGGTTACACTTTAACATATGTACATTGATCTGTGGGAAGGGATCAGTATATTGCATTACACCTGATATAGATATGGTAATAATGGTATTGTTATTAAATGTACATTGGCCTGTGGGATTAAATCAGTATATTAAATTTCATCTGATGTAGATATAGTAATAATGATATTGTTATTAAATGTATATTACATATCTAATGTAGATATAGTAATAACGAAACTGTTATGATATGTAAATTGATCTGTGGGATTAAATCAGTATATTGAATTACATCTGATGTAGATATAGTAATAATGGTATTGTTATTAAATGTACATTGGTCTGTGGGATTAAATCCGTATATTAAATTTCATCTGATGTACATATAGTAATAATGATATTGTTATTAAATGTACATTACATATCTAATGTAGATATAGTAATAACGAAACTGTTATTGTATGTACATTGATCTGTGGGAATCAATCAGTATATTACATTACATCTGATGTAGATATAGTAATAATGATATTGTTATTCAATGTACATTGGTCTGTGGGATTAAATCAGTATATTAAATTTCATCTGATGTAGATATAGTAATAATGATATTGTTATTAACTGTATATTACATATCTAATGTAGATATAGTAATAACGATACTGTTATTATATGTACATCGATCTGTGGGAAGGTATCAGTATATTACATTATATCTAATGTAGATATAGTAATAACGAAACTGTTATTATATGTACATTGATCTGTGGGAAGGGATCAGTATATTACATTATATCTAATGTAGATATAGTAATAATGATATTGTTACCAAAATTACATTGATCTGTGGGAATGGATCATTATATTTCATTATATCCAATGTAGATTTAGTATAAATGATACTGTTATTCAATGTGCATTGATCTGTGGGAAGGAATCAGTATATTGCAGTAGATCTAATGTAGATATAGTAATAACGATACTGTCATTAAGTGTTTATTACATATCTAATATAGATATAGTAATGACGATAATGTTACAATCTGTGCATTGATCTGTGGGATTAAATCAGTATAATAAATTTCATCTGATGTAGATATAGTAATAATGATATTGTTATTAGATGTATATTATATATATAATGTAGATATAGTAATAACGATACTGTTATTATATGTACATTGATCTGTGGGAAGGTATCAGTATATTACATTATATCTAATGTAGATATAGTAATAATGATATTGTTACCAAAATTACATTGATCTGTGGGAAGTGATCAGTATATTACATTATATCTAATGAAGATATGGCAATAATGATATTGTTATTAAATGTACATTGGTCTGTGGGAATAAATCAGTATATTACATTACATCTGATGTAGATATAGTAATAATGATATTTTTATTATTAAATGTATATTACATATCTAGAGTAGAGATAGTAATAACGATACTGCCATTATATGTACATTGATCTGTGGGATTGTATCAGTATATTACATTATGTCTAATGTAGATATAGTAATAACGAAACTGTTATTATATGTACATTGATCTGTGGGATTAAATCAATATATTAAATTACATCTGATGTAGATATAGTAATAATGGTATTGTTATTAAATGTACATTGTTCTGTGGGATTAAATCAGTATATCAAATTACATCTGATGTAGATATAGTAATAATGGTATTGTTGTTAAATCCATATTACATATCTAATGTAGATATAGTAATAACGAAACTGTTATTATATGTACATTGATCTGTGGGAAGGTATCAGTATATTACATTGTATCCAATGTAGATATAGTAATAATGATATTGTTATTAAATGTACATTGGTCTGTGGGATTAAATCAGTATATTAAATTTCATCTGATGTAGATATATTAATAATGATATTGTTATTAAATGTATATTACATATCAAATGCAGATATAGTAGTAACTATACTGTTACTATATGTACACTGATCTGTGGGAAGGTATCAGTGTATTACATTATATCTATTGTAGATATTGTAATAACGAAACTGTTATTATATGTACATTGATCTGTGGGAAGGTATCAGTATATTACATTGTATCCAATGTAGATATAGTCATAATGATATTGTTATCAAATGTACATTGGTCTGTGGGAATAAATCAGTATATTACATTACATCTGATGTAGGTATATTAATAATGATATTGTTATTAAATGTATATTACATATCAAATGTAGATATAGTAATAACGATACTGTTATTATATGTACATTGATCTGTGGGAAAGTATCAGTATATTACATTATATCTATTGTAGATATAGTAATAACGAAACTGTTATTATATGTACATTGAAATGTGGGTAGGGATCAGTATATTACATTATATCCAATGTAGATATAGTATAAATGATACTGTTATTCAATGTACATTGATCCTTGGGAAGGAATCAGTATATTGCAGGAGATCTAATGCAGATATAGTAATAACGATACTGCCATTATATGTACATTGATCGGTGGGAAGGGATCATTATATTACATTATAGCTAATGTAGATATAGTAATAATGATATTGTTACCAAAAGTACATTGATCTGTGGGAAGGAATCAGTATATTACATTATATCCAATGTAGATATAGTATAAATGATACTGTTATTCAATGTACATTGATCATTGGGAAGGAATCAGTATATTGCAGGAGATCTAATGCAGATATAGTAATAACGATACTGCCATTATATGTACATTGATCGGTGGGAAGGGATCATTATATTACATTATATCTAATGTACATATAGTAGTAATGATATTGTTATTAAATGTACATTGGTCTGTGGGATTATATCAGTATATTAAATTTCATCTGGTGTAGATTTATTAATAATGATATTGTTATTAAATGTATATTACATATCAAATGGAGATATAGTAATAACGATAATGTTATTATATATAAATTGATCTGTGGGAAGGTATCAGTATATTACACTATATCGAATGTAGATATAGTAATAACGATACTGTTATTATATGTACATTGATCTGTGGAAAAGTATCAGTATATTACATTATATCTATTGTAGATATAGTAATAGCGAAACTGTTATTATATGTACATTGATCTGTGGGAAGGAATCAGTATATTACATTATATGCAATGTAGATATAGTATAAAGGATACTGTTATTCAATGTACATTGATCCTTGGGAAGGAATCAGTATATTGCAGGAGATCTAATGCAGATATAGTAATAACGATACTGCCATTATATGTACATTGATCGGTGGGAAGGGATCATTATATTACATTATAGCTAATGTAGATATAGTAATAATGATATTGTTACCAAAAGTACATTAATCTGTGGGAAGGAATCAGTATATTACATTATATCCAATGTAGATATAGTATAAATGATACTGTTATTCCATGTACATTGATCCTTGGGTAGGAATCAGTATATTGCAGGAGATCTAATGCAGATATAGTAATAACGATACTGCCATTATATGTACATTGGTCGGTGGGAAGGGATCATTATATTACATTATATCTAATGTACATATAGTAGTAATGATATTGTTATTAAATGTACATTGATCTGTGGGATTAAATCAGTATATTAAGTTACATCTGATGTAGATATAGTAATAATGGTGTTGTTATTAAATGTACATTGGTCTGTGGGATTGAATCGGTATATTAAATTTCATCTGATGTAGATATAGTAATAATGATATTGTTATTAAATGTACATTGGTCTGTGGGATGAAATCAGTATATTACATTACATCTGATGTAGATATAGTAATAATGATATTGTTATTAAATGTATATTACATATCTAAGGGAGATATAGTAATAACGATACTGTTATTGTATGTACATTGATCTGTGGGAAGGTATCAGTATATTACATTGTATCTAATGTAGGTATAGTATGATATTGTTATTATATGTACATTGATCTGTGGGAAGGGATCAGTATAATACATTATATCTAATGTAGATATAGTAATAATGATATTGTTATTAAATGTATATTAAATATCAAATGTAGATATAGTAATAACGATACTGCCATTATATGTACATTGATCTGTGGGAGGGGATCATTATATTACATTATATCTAATGTAGATATAGTAATAATGATATTGTTATTAAATGTCTATTACATATCTAATGTAGATATAGTAATAACTAAACTGTTATTATATGTACATTGGTCTGTGGGATTAAATCAGTATATTACATTACATCTGATGTAGATATATTAATAATGATATTTTTATTAAATGTATATCACATATCTAATGTAGATATAGTAATAACGATACTGTTATTATATGTACATTGATCTGTGGGAAGGTATCAGTATATTACAATGTATCCAATGTAGATATTTTAATAATGATATTGTTATTAAATGTACATTGGTCTGTGGGAATAAATCAGTCTATTACATTACATCTGATGTAGATATAATAATAATGATATTGTTATTAAATGTATATCACATATCTAATGTAGATATAGTAATAACGATACTGCCATCATATGTACATTGATCGATGGGAAGGGATCATTATATTACATTATATCTAATGTAGATACAGTCATAATGATAGTGTTATTAAATGTACAGTGGACTGTGGGAAGGTATCAGTATATTACATTGTATCCAATGTAGATATAGTAATAAGGATATTGGTATTAAATGTACATTGGTCTGTGGGAATAAATCAGTCTATTACATTACATCTGTGTAGATATATTAATAATGATATTGTTATTAAATGTATATTACATATCTAATGTAGATATAGTAATAATGATATTGTTATTAAATGTACATTGGTCTGTGGGATTAAATCAGTATATTAAATTTCATCTGATGTAGATATAGTATAAATGATACTGTTACTCAATGTACATTGATCTGTGGGAAGGAATCAGTATATTGCAGCAGATCTAATGCAGATATAGTAATAATGATGTTGTTACCAAAATTACATTGATCTGTGGGAAGGCATCAGTATATTACATATCTAATGTAGATATAGTAATAACGATACTGTTATTGTATGTACATTGATCTGGGGGTAGGAATCAGTATATTGCAGGAGATCTAATGCAGATATAGTAATAACGATACTGCCATTATATGTACATTGGTCGGTGGGAAGGGATCATTATATTACATTATATCTAATGTACATATAGTAGTAATGATATTGTTATTAAATGTACATTGATCTGTGGGATTAAATCAGTATATTAAGTTACATCTGATGTAGATATAGTAATAATGGTGTTGTTATTAAATGTACATTGGTCTGTGGGATTGAATCGGTATATTAAATTTCATCTGATGTAGATATAGTAATAATGATATTGTTATTAAATGTACATTGGTCTGTGGGATGAAATCAGTATATTACATTACATCTGATGTAGATATAGTAATAATGATATTGTTATTAAATGTATATTACATATCTAAGGGAGATATAGTAATAACGATACTGTTATTGTATGTACATTGATCTGTGGGAAGGTATCAGTATATTACATTGTATCTAATGTAGATATAGTATGATATTGTTATTATATGTACATTGATCTGTGGGAAGGGATCAGTATAATACATTATATCTAATGTAGATATAGTAATAATGATATTGTTATTAAATGTATATTAAATATCAAATGTAGATATAGTAATAACGATACTGCCATTATATGTACATTGATCTGTGGGAGGGGATCATTATATTACATTATATCTAATGTAGATATAGTAATAATGATATTGTTATTAAATGTCTATTACATATCTAATGTAGATATAGTAATAACTAAACTGTTATTATATGTACATTGGTCTGTGGGATTAAATCAGTATATTACATTACATCTGATGTAGATATATTAATAATGATATTTTTATTAAATGTATATCACATATCTAATGTAGATATAGTAATAACGATACTGTTATTATATGTACATTGATCTGTGGGAAGGTATCAGTATATTACAATGTATCCAATGTAGATATTTTAATAATGATATTGTTATTAAATGTACATTGGTCTGTGGGAATAAATCAGTCTATTACATTACATCTGATGTAGATATAATAATAATGATATTGTTATTAAATGTATATCACATATCTAATGTAGATATAGTAATAACGATACTGCCATCATATGTACATTGATCGATGGGAAGGGATCATTATATTACATTATATCTAATGTAGATACAGTAATAATGATAGTGTTATTAAATGTACAGTGGACTGTGGGAAGGTATCAGTATATTACATTGTATCCAATGTAGATATAGTAATAATGATATTGTTATTAAATGTACATTGGTCTGTGGGAATAAATCAGTCTATTACATTACATCTGATGTAGATATATTAATAATGATATTGTTATTAAATGTATATCACATATCTAATGTAGATATAGTAATAATGATATTGTTATTAAATGTACATTGGTCTGTGGGAATAAATCAGTATATTAAATTTCATCTGATGTAGATATAGTATAAATGATACTGTTACTCAATGTACATTGATCTGTGGGAAGGAATCAGTATATTGCAGCAGATCTAATGCAGATATAGTAATAAGGATATTGTTATTAAATGTATATTACATATCTAATGTAGATATAGTAATAACGATACTGTTATTATATGTATATTGATCTGTGGGAAGGTATCAGTATATTACATTATATCTATTGTAGATATAGTAATAACGAAACTGTTATTATATGTACATTGATCTGTGGGAAGGTATCAGTATATTACATTGTATCCAATTTAGATATGGTAATAATGATATTGTTATTAAATGTACATTGCTCTGTGGGAATAAATCAGTATATTACATTACATCTGATGTAATGACAGAACTGTCGCGGAGCCAGCTGTGTTGGTGATAGCTGGAATGCTGCCCATAGACCTGCTTGCCCACGAGCGCAAGCAGGTCTATGAGGCGAAGAGGAGCGGCCAGGACACGGTTGATGCGAAGAGGGTGGCTCGAGAGGCCACCCTGCATCGCTGGCAGCAGCGTTGGATGGAAGAGGCAAGGGGGCGCTGGACGGCTAGACTAATTCCAAGCCTCGCCCCCTGGCTCAATAGGAAACACGGCGAGGTGGACTACTACCTTACCCAATTCCTGAGCGGGCACGGGTACTTCCGTGCGTACCTGTTCAGGATGGGTAAGGCCACCTCGCCAGTGTGCGGTTATGGCTGCCAGGATGCAGGGGACAGTGCCGAGCACACGCTCTTCCGATGCGGACGCTAGGCGGCCGAGAGAAATGCCCTCCAACAGGAGGTTGGCCCCATCACCCCCGACAACATCGTGGGGGTGATGCTGCAGACATTGCAGACCTGGAGCGCCGTCGCCAATTATGTGCGACGATTACTCCAGCAGAAGAAGAAGGAGGAGAGTCGGTGGAATCCCCTAAATACAGTCTAGGGAATGAAACCGACAAGTTGAAGTAGCTCCTCACGGGCCACCTTCTGTTGTGAGGGCATTCGAAGAGCAGCGCGCGGAAACACGCGCAACAGGCGACTCCCCCCCGAAGTAATGTGATAAACAGTTCCGGGGGGGACTAAAGTCGCATAAACGGTTTGCGGTATTTTAGTGGGTAGGAATCCCACATACCCCGAGGCACGTGGTCCGCCCTGGGGATCTTGAACACCGGAAGATTTTTCCGCAGTTTCCCTTCAACAAAACAAAAAAAAAAAAAAAAAAAAAAACTATATCTCCATTTGATATGTAATATACATTTAATAACAATATCATTATTACTATATCTACATTAGATATAATGTAATATAATTATCCCTTCCCACCTATCAATGTACATATAATGGCAATATCCTTATTACTATATCTGCATTAGATCTGCTGCAATATACTGATTCCTTCCCACAGATCAATGTAATTTTGGTAACAACATCATTATTACTATATCCACCTTAGATATGATGATATATACTGATCCCTACCCACAGATCAATGTACATATAGTTACAGTTTCGTTATTACTATATCTACAATAGATATAATGTAATATACTGATACCTTCCCACAGATCAATGTACATACAATAACAATATCATTATTACTATATCTACATTAGATATAATGTAATATAATGATTTAATCCCACAGATCAATGTACATTTAATAACAATATCATTAATACTATATCTACATTAGATATAATGTAATATAATGATCCCTTCCCACCGATCAATGTACAAATAATGGCAGTATGGTTATTACTATATCTGCATTCGATCTGCTGCAGTATACTGATTCCTTCCCGCAGATCAATGTACATTGAATAACGGTATCATTTATGCTTTATCTACATTGGATATAATGTAATATACTGATGCCTTCCCACAGATCAATGTAATTTTGGTAACAACTTCATTATTACTATATCTACATTAGATATAATGTAATATACTGATCCCTACCCACAGATCCATGTACATATAATAACAGTTTCGTTATTACTATATCTACAATAGACATAATGTAATATACTGATACCTTCCCACAGATCAATATACATATAATAACAGTATCGTTGTTACTATATCTACATTCGATATATAATATACATTTAATAACAATATCATTATTACTATATCTACATTAGATATAATGTAATATGATGAGCCCTTCCCACCGATCAATGTACATATAATGGCAGTATCGTTATTACTATATCTACATTATATATGTAATATACATTTAATAACAATATCATTATTACTACTTCTACATCACATGCAATTTAATATACTGATTTATTCCTACAGACCAATGTACATTTAATAACAATATCATTATTACTATATCTTCATTAGATATAATGTAATATACTGATCACTTCCCACAGATCAATGCAGAGATTGTAACATTATCGTCATTACTATATCTACATTAGATATGTAACAAGCACTTAATAACAGTATCGTTATTACTATATCTACATTAGATCTGCTGCAATATACTGATTCCTTCCCACAGATCAATGTACATTGAATAACAGTACCATTTATACTATATCTACATTAGTTATAATGAAAAATACTGATCCCTTCCGTCAGATCAATGTAATTTTGGTAACAATATCATTATTACTATATCTACATTAGATATAATGTAATATACTGATCCCTTCCCACAGATCAATGTACATATAATAACAGTTTCGTTATTACTATATCTACATTAGATATAATGTAATATACTGATACCTTCCCACAGATCAATGTACATATAATAACAGTTTCGTTATTACTATATCTACATTAGATATAATGTAATATACTGATCCCTACCCACAGATCAATGTACATATAATAATAGATTCGTTATTACTATATCTACAATAGATATAATGTAATATGCTGATACCTTCCCACAGATCAATGTACATATAATAACAGTATCGTTATTACTATATCTACATTAGATATGTAATATGCATTTAATAACAATATCATTATTACTATATCTACATTGGATAGAATGTAATATACTGATGCCCTCCCACAGATCAATGTAATTTTGGTAACAACATCATTATTACTATATCTACCTTAGATATAATGATATATACTGATCCCTACCCACAGATCAATGTACATATATTTACAGTTTCGTTATTACTATATCTACAATAGATATAATGTAATATACTAATACCTTCCCACAGATCAATGTACATACAATAACAATATTATTATTACTATATCCACATTAGATATAATGTAATATAATGATTTAATCCCACAGATCAATGTACATTTAATAACAATATCATTAATACTATATCTACATTAGATATAATGTAATATAATTATCCCTTCCCACCGATCAATGTACATATAATGGCAGTATCCTTATTACTATATCTGCATTAGATCTGCTGCAATATACTGATTTCTTCCCACAGATCAATGTACATTGAGTAACAGTATCATTTATACTATATCTACATTGGATATAATGTAATATACTGATGCCTTCCCACAGATCAATGTAATTTTGGTAACAACATCATTATTACTATATCTACATTACATATAATGTAATATACTGATCCCTACCCACAGATCAATGTACATATAATAGCAGTTTCGTTATTACTATGTCTACAATAGATATAATGTAATATACTGATACCTTCCCGCAGATCAATATTCATAGAATAACAGTATCGTTATTACTCTATCTACATTAGATATGTAATATACATTTAACAACAATATCATTATTAATATATCTACATCAGATGAAATTTAATATACTGATTTAATCCCACAGACCAATGTACATTTCATAACAATATCATTATTACTATATCTACATCAGATGTAATTTAATATACTGATTTAATCCCTCAGATCAATGTACATTTAATAACAATATCATTATTACTATATCTTTTTTTTTTTTTTTTTTTTTTTAAACGAGGGGAAAGAAAATGCATTACGCACACCGGGTCAAGATGGTATGTGACCCGGTAGTGTAGGACTCCCGTTCTTCCGGTATACCTACTAAAATAAAACCCCTCGCTCCTCAGCTGCTCCTGGCGCATAGAAAGTCACCTCGGGACCGCCCTATGGCATTACTTCAAGGTTCCTCCAGAAATAACAGGAGGGGGTGGTTTCTTCCTCCTTCCTGTAGGCACGCCACTATCTTTGATGTTTCCCCAGTCTTTTACTCTTTTCTCACTGTGGTCGTCGTCTCCTCCTCCTAGACCTCAAAGCACCGCGTTGTCGACGGTCTCCCCTGCTGGCAGCCCTGTTAAGGTTTTCCCTCTCCCATCTCTCTTTGTCCTTAAGGGCTGTTTCTATAAAGCCTTTTAGAACTACCCTCTTCATGGGATCTTTAGCGATCATCATAAAATTTTCGGGTGTTACAGCCACACCAATTTTTTGGGTGGCAGCTTCCCTCTCTCTCTGCCAGCGAGTGCACGTTGTTAATAAACGTTCAGGATCATCGACCACCCCTCCGGGGCAAAACCAACAATGGCTATTTGCTGCTTTTTTAAAACGTTCGAGATAGGTTCCAAAGCATCCGTGTCCTGTTAACCACTGCGTGGTCTGGTAGTTTACCATTTCTGGTCCCCACTCGAGCCACTCTTTAATGCGAGGGATAATGCGATGGGTCCAGCGTCCATTCACACTGGCATCCCACTCCGCCTGCCAACGCGTAATGGTTGCCTCTCGCTCTTCCTCTTTCACCTTACCCTTCCTGTTCTGCGGGTCCATATCCTTGTGTTGGTCTTCTAATTTCCTGATCCGCTCAAATATCCTACCCCTTTCGTCGGCCAGAAGGTCGATGGGAGGGAACCCCGTGATCACCATTAGCGCCTCCGTTGGTGTCGTTCGATAGGCACGCGCAACCCTTCCCAGGGCAATTCGTTGCACACTCCTCAGCTTTGCAACGTTCAGCTGGGTTTTCATTGCCCTTCTCCATATAGGAGCCGCGTACAGGGTAACCGACTCTACGATCCTGTAATACAGAGTTCTAGTAGCGAATCCCGCGCCACCAGTGTTGGGGGCGAGTTGAGCTACTACATTCGCATATTTCATAGCCGCATCTGTGACCTTCGCTATGTGCTCTTTGAACACCTGATCTCTAGGAAAGAGCACCCCTAGGTATTTAGCTGTTCTCTGGCTGGTGAGTAAAACTCTCCCACATCTGAACTTTAATCCCTCCGGATGTTTCCTACCCGTGAGTAAAATTGCCTCGGTCTTATGTTCTGCCAGCGTTAGTCCTTCCTTACGGTACCATTCAGTGAGGTCAATCAGTGTTTTTTCAGCGACAGCCGTCATTCTGTCTATATCTCTGTCTATTACAATGATCCCAACGTCATCTGCAAAGCCTACCAGGTAAACATCTCTCCTCACCTTTAACCGTAATAGTTTATCATATACGATGTTCCAAAGTGTTGGACCATTAACTGACCCCTGCGGAACTCCGGCAAATACCTGTATTGTTTCATTGCCCTCCGGTGTCTGATACAAGATCCACCTGTCAGTCAGGTAGCTCTTAGTCAAGGCCCTGAGCCGGGGGGGAAACCCTCGTTTCTTTATCTCCCTATGCACACTGGCCCATCTAAGCGTGTTAAACGCGTTCTTAACATCGACTAATATAAGGAGACAGTGTCTTCTTTCTCTTTTCGCCAAGTCCCAGTGCGCCATAACCTCTGAAATCGCATGTATTGTACTGCGACCTTGACGGAAGCCGTATTGGTTTTCCGCCAGATCACACAATTGTAGAGCCTTTGCTATTTTCTTTTTTATTATGTACTCGAATACTTTATTCAGGTTCGACATAATGCTCAGTGGCCTATACTCCTGAGTGGTCGTTGTCATGCCTTCCTTATTCGGTTTAGGTAGTAATACTAACCGCCCTGTTTTCCATGCCCGCGGCCAGTATCCCTCTCTGTAACACACATTAAAAACAGCAGCTAGGTACTTACTCGCCTTCGCGCCCAAAGTTTTAAGGGCACCCGCGGGCACACCATCTGGACCCGATGCCTTCTTCGGGTTCGCCCTAGCACAGGCCAGGGTTACATCCCTTGCTGTAATAACATCCTCATCTTCTTTTTCTTTTTCCAGGTTCAGGTCATCTCCCGACGGCATCATCCTCGTGGGACCTTCATCAACTACTACATCATCAGCAGTCTCCTCACCAGCACTAGTGACGAAAAGTTTGTGGATAACCGCCTCCATCTCCTCCGTGTCCAACTTGGTCAGTACCTTTCTAGGTTTTATTGATTGTAGGACGGCCTTATATGGTTGGCCCCACGTATCCTTATCTACCGTGTCCATTAATCTCTTCCAATCTTCCCTCTTCGCCTTCCTGATCTCCCAGTTGAGTCGATGTTTAGCTATTTTATACTCCTGGGCTGCACGTAGTACCTCCTCCTCCGCCTTGCTTTTCCTTACCCTTGCGAGTGCTCTCCTTTTACTATGGGCCTGCTTCCGCAATTCCGCAATCTCGTGCGTCCACCACGGGACACGTGTTTTGTTTGCCAAAGGTCCTTTCGTGCGGCTCCTACTTGACTCTACTACTACCTCCAGCTCCTGGATAAATCCCTCCACGTCCTCAGTTGTTTTAGGGGTTGCCGGTGACACCGCGTCTCCCCACCTGGCAAGGAATCTGCGTATAAAACTGTGGCAATTTACGGGTCCAATGGCGTCTAATTCTGGAAGACGATTGCAGTGAACACGGTCACCCTGAAAGCTGTGTATTAAATACTGGTGATCAGATGCCGTATAATGATCCAGTACCTGTGACTTCACCAGCACTCCATTGGCTTCAGGATTACAGAACAAAATATCGATCTTAGATCCACTCCCCCTAGTGCAGGTAGCCCCACCGGGCGACAGAATTGGGAAGAGGTCATTAGCCTCGCAGAGCTGTACTAACATCTTGCCTCTTGAACACCACCTATCGCTGCCCCACAAGGGGGATCTGCTATTAAAATCGCCTAGCACGATGACCTTGCCCGACCTAGTTCTTCTAATTGCAGCCTCCAGTTCGGTCAGTTGTTCGTCCAAGCAATTGGACTCCAAGTTAGGGGAGTAATAACAGCTGAAGACCGTATAGTCATCTACCCTAATTGCTATGTACCCCGGCCCTTTGTCGAGGGCTCTCACGACCTTGAACTTCTTTTCGCCCCGCGGGGTAACCCAAATGCAGGCATCCATTCCACAATCTACGAACCAGCCATTTCCGGCCCTGTTTGGTTCTGAAATTGCAACGATGTCGACTTCCAGGTCTTCCGCTGACTTAAGTAGGAGCTCATTGGCAGCCCTGCACCTGTTCATATTAAATTGCAGTACGTTGATCATTTATTTATTACCAAGTACCTTCATCGCTTCTCTACACATGGGACATCGAATAGATGCCGCCACGTGTTTAGACTCCTCCTCCGAGAGTCCCTTCCTCACACATAGTCGGCACTTAGGCGTAGCCGTGCAATCTCTCATCTGGTGATCCTGGCCACCACACTTTCCGCACACTCCCTTGTCGCTCTTGAACTCGACGCACCTAACGGCTATATGACCGATACCGTGGCACTTATAGCACCGTACCACCCTGGGGATCTCGCGGACTGAGGCAATAGTCCACCCCAGCCTTATTTTTCCCTTTCTAATTAGGGTATTTAATCTCACCGTAGGTCCTTCAATAACCGCGACCTTATTCATCCTCTGGTCAACTCTTAAAACGCGGCATTTGATATGAACAGGTACCGCTGATGTTTCGCTTACTATCGCTGCGATAACTTCTTCCACCTCCACAGAAGGGTCAATCACTCTTATTTCAATGTCCGCACGTGGTTGGAGTCTTGAGACCTGCACATCATCGCCCAGAGAGCCTTCAATTTTCTGTCGGAATCCTTCGACATCCGCAGTCTGGGAAAATTCCAAAAGAAGATTTCCTGCACGCGTCTGTCTCATAGCTTTCACCCCTTGCGCACCGGCACCCACTTTCTCCTTCATTCGCCTCAGGACATCAGCAAACGTCGCCTTGTCAGCAAAGCGCACGGCAATAGCCTCCGACTTCGGTGGTCTTGTTTTCGACTTATTTGGTGCCATTATTACTATATCTACATTAGATATAATGTAATATAATGATCCCTTCCCACCGATCAATGTACATGTAATAACAATACCATTATTACTATATCTACATCAGATGAAATTTAATATACTGATTTAATCCCACAGACCAATGTACATTTAAGAACAATATCATTATTACTATATCTACATTAGATATAATGTAATATAATGATCCCTTCCTACCGATCAATGTACATATAATGGCAGTATCGTTATTACTATATCTGCATTCGATCTGCTGCACTATACTGATTCCTTCCCGCAGATCAATGTACATTGAATAACGGTATCATTTATACTATATATACATTGGATATAATGTAATATACTGATGCCTTCCCACAGATCAATGTAATTTTGGTAACAACATCATTATTACTACATCTACATTGGATATAATGTAATATACTGATGCCTTCCCACAGATCAATGTAATTTTGGTAACAACATCATTATTACTATATCTACATTCGATATAATGTAATATACTGATCCCTACCCACAGATCCATGTACATATAATAACAGTTTCGTTATTACTATATCTACAATAGATATAATGTAATACACTGATACCTTCCCACAGAACAATGTACTATAATAACAGTATCGTTACTACTATATCTACATTAGATATGTAATATACATTTATTACTATATCTACATCAGATGAAATGTAATATGCTGATTTAATCCCACAGACCAATGTACATTTAATAACAATATCATAATTACTGTATCTACATTAGATATAATGTAATATAATAATCCCTTCCCACCGATCAACGTACATATAATGGCAGTATCGTTATTACTATATCTCCATTTTATATGTAATATACATTTAATAACAATATCATTATTAATATATCTACATCAGATGTAATGTAATATACTGATTTATTCCCACTGACCAATGTACATTTAATAACAATATCGTTATTACTATATCTACATTAGATATAATGTAATATACTGATCTCTACCCACAGATCAATGTACATATAATAACAGTATCGTTATTACTATATCTACATTAGATATAATGTAATATACTGATACCTTCCCACAGATCAATGTACATATAATAACAGTATCGTAATTACTATATCTACATTAGATATGTAATATACATTTAATAACAATATCATTATTACTATATCTACATTAGATATAATGTAATATAATGATCTCTTCCCACCGATCAATGTACATATAATAACAGTATCGTTATTACTATATCTACATTAGATATGTAATATACATTTAATAACAATATCATTATTAATATATCTACATCAGATGTAATGTAATATACTGATTTTTTCCCACAGATCAATGTACATATAATAACAGTATCGTTATTACTATATCTACATTAGATATAATGTAATATACTGATACCTTCCCACAGATCAATGTACATATAATAACAGTATCGTAATTACTATATCTACATTAGATATGTAATATACATTTAATAACAATATCATTATTACTATATCTACATTAGATATAATGTAATATAATGATCTCTTCCCACCGGTGAATGTACATATAATAACAGTATCGTTATTACTATATCTACATTAGATATAATGTGATATACTGATACCTTCCCACAGATCAATTTACATATAATAACAGTATCGTTATTACTATATCTACATTAGATATGTAATATACATTTTATAACAATATCATTATTAATATATCTACATTAGATGTAATGTAATATACTGATTTATTCCCACAGACTAATGTACATTTAATAACAATATCATTATTACTGTATCTACATTAGATATTGTTGTGGGATTGAAGAATTTTTATAAAACACTTTATTATTTTTAATATCATTTATTATAGGTAGTAAGAGAAAATTAATATAGAACAAAACTTATATCTAACTCTTTGGAAATAATTAAAATAAAACATGTATGTCGCATTATGCACGTGAAGAAACTAAAACGTAATAATACATAGCTTTAATGCCAAGAAGAGCTAACACGTAAAAAAACCGTTTGCTCTGGCGGGAAAAACCCAGACGTCTCTCCTTCTCCTGTTCAGGCTTGCCAACCTCTCCATCACCAAAAGTCGCTAGCTATCGGGGCATGAATTTGCTACGCGACATTCCCATCAAATCCCTCCTTTCGCGTTGCAACAATTATAGTCACTTGTCAAACCCAGACATTTTATATGTTTTTGTAGTACATCCACAGTCAGATCCTTGGTCATCGAATCAGCCTCTAACTCCGATGATCTGATATAATGCAGCGCTATCTCTCCTATATTTTTCTCGTCCTTTATGAAATGATACCTTCGATGAATATGCTTGTTTCTAGCATTAACCCTTGGATTTGATGCCCAGTCTATTACTGCCTGGCTATCTGTGTATATTTGAATAGGTCTTCTTACTACTTCCGATTGTTTCAACTCTTCCAATAATCCAATCATCCACTTTCCTTCACTAATTGCGTCACATAATCCGACTAATTCGCATTCCATGGTGGATAATGTCACGATTTTCTGTTTTCGACTCTTCCAGCCGATCAAAGTATCACCCATTTTTACAGTATATCCTGCATAGGACTTTGAATCTCTTGTTGTGCACCAACTTGCATCTGAGCTGATTGTCAATTTTCCGCTCTTGGATCCTATTTTCAATTTCAATGTTCTTGTGCCTTGAAGGTACCTCAATACTCGCTTCAACGCCTGCATATGTATCTCTCGCGGGTCTTTCGTGTACTGTGACAGCTTGCTATACGTAAATGCTAAGTCTGGTCGCGTCCCTGCAACCAAGTATCCTATGCTTCCAATAATTTCTTGGTATAAGATATCATCGACCTTTTCTGAGTCCTCGTACTCATCCAGTTTAACTCCTATTACGCCTGGCGTCTTGACAGCATAACTATTCTGCGTATTGTACTTTGTTAATATTTCATTTACGAATTTTTCTTGACCTAAGACGAAGCCATCCCGGGTTCGGTCAATGCTAATGCCCAGGAACTCTATATTACCTGTAAGCTCTCTAATATTTAGTTCTTCCTTTAGTTTTAATATTAGCATATTTACCAGTCCATCATTTTTCCCAATTACAATACAGTCGTCCACATAGAACCCAATGGCCAGAAAATTATTGTCGTCCTCCGTAACAAAAACACAAGGATCTGCTTTTGTCGATTTTAAACCTGCTTTCATCAGGATATCGACAAGTTTCTCATACCAACATCTTCCTGCCTCTGGTAAGCCGTACAGACTTTTCTCAATTAGAAGAACTCTCCCTCCTTCAATGTTAACGCCTTGCGGAGGTTTCATATAAACATCTCTTTTCAGCTTGCTATTCAGGTATGCTGTTTCGACATCGATAAATCTAACTTCATACCCTCCAACAGCTGCTATCGATAACAGTGTCCTCAGTGATTCCTTCTTCATGACTGGATTGTATGAATTTTCATAATCTCTGCCTATATGTTGTCTTGACCCATCCGCAACCAATCGGGCCTTATACCTCAGGGCATCTCCGTTTCCCTTCTTCGCATAAACCCATTTGCTTCCGATTATCTTCTCATGTTTTGGTTCCTCAACCGTTTTCCACACCTTATAATTTTCTAATGTTTTCAGTTCGTTTCTAATAGCCTCCAGCCATTCGTTCTTTTCCTTTGATCCCATGACGTCATCATAGGTTTTTGGAATGTCTTCTCGACTCATATTAGCAGTGTATCTTACGTTTGGCTTTCTTTCTCTTGAAGACCTCCGTACTCCCCGATCCTGCAATTCTTGCTCATATTGCTGCTTCTCACGTTCTCTTCTCTGTCGTACAACTTCGTTTGTATCGCCTTTTCTTCTACCTCTTCTCGTGATCCTCTCGTCGTCTACTTCTGTGTTCTGTTCATCTTCTTCATCTTGACTCTGTTCTGTCGGATCAGTTTGGTTCCTTTCGTCCTCAACACATTCCTTATTACCGCTATAAGGAATAATATAATCCAATGTTTCAGACTCAGAATTCCTCGATTTCGAGTATCCCTTTTCCGTTTCGATAAATTTTACGTTTCTGCTTTCTACTACCTTCTCTTTGTCCAGATCATACACTCTATAAGCTCTTCTATTTCTTGAATATCCGATGAAGACCGCTGCCCATGACTTTTCATCAAATTTTTTTCTGGACACGTCCTCATTTTTATAGTAAGCCTTGCATCCGAATACTCTTAAATGCCTAACGGATGGTTTCCTGCCCATCCATATCTCTAGGGGTACCTTGTCCCTCTTCTTGGTAGGTGTAATATCGTGGATACATGAAGCAGTCCAAATAGCTTCTGCCCAAAACTCCTGTGGCAATTCAGCATCTAACAATAGCGTCCTAGCTATATCTATCAAAGATCTGTTGGCTCTCTCCGCCAATCCATTACTCTGTGGTGTATGAATGGTAGTTCTTTCGCTTTTAATCCCCTTTTCTCTGTAATAACTCAATAATGGTTCATTAATAAACTCTGTCCCGTTGTCCGACCTTACGTATTTGACTCTTTTATCTTTTTCATTTTCGCGTCTTTCTATAAATTCTTTTAGTCTGCTTGCTGCTTCACCCTTCGAATGCAGAAATTCAACAAAATACCTTCGACTAAACTCATCAACGATTACCATCATGTATCGACTTCCTCCGAGCGACGCCCTCGGCATAGGACCACACAAATCCACGTGTATCCTTTCCAAAATCTGTTGACTCTTTTCAACTTCAACATCTGAAAAAGGCAATCTGCACATTTTTCCCTTGATACATGTTTGACAGGTATCACTTTCTTTTCCAAACTTAGGTAGACCATCAACCAGTTGCTCCTCTGCCATTTTCTCCAAGTATCTGTGATTAACATGTCCCAACCTCTTGTGCCATAACTCATAGTTCACTTCTGCTGCATTTAGACATGATTCTGCCTCTGATCTCACTTGGCCTCGTTCAATATCAATCTGTACAAGAAATGCATCATTTTCAAAACGACCTTCTGCAATTAACTCACCTGTCTTCTTTTCATAGACTTCTGCACCGTTTTCATCAAGAACAATTCTTTTGCCCTTTTTTACCAAACTCGGCACTGACATGAGATTACAGTTAATATCAGGAACATACAGTGTATCTTCCATTCTTATTCTGGTGGCTCCCAAATCTTTCATATTACTAGATCCATACACAGTGCCACGACTTTCAGCTAGAATTTTCCTTCCATGCTCAGCAGTGGTTATCTCAATTTTCTCAGACCTTTGATCACGAATAATATCATCCTGAAAACTCATATGGGAGGTACACGCAGAATCTAACATCCAGACAGTTTTCTCCTCACTCCTTTGTGGGTTACTTTCAACACTAGAGTTTTCTCTGACTCTCATTGCATGTTCGTCACGCCGTTCACTTGTTCGTTTATCCTTGTAATTTTTATAATTAGTTTTACCTTGATACCCTGATCGGTTTCCTCTATTATTTGGGTAGTGCCCCTTATGACCTCCTTCTGGGCCTGTGTTATTTCTTCTCTCTGAATTATTCCTTGGCTTGCTCCAGCAATCCCTTGCTAGATGACCAGCCTTTCCACAGTTGTAACAGTTTCCTTTCTTTTGTTCTACAACCCTGAATGCCTTAACTTCAGTTCCATTCTTTGTCTTATCATACTTCCTTTCAAACCTTAACACTGTTTCTCGCATGACTTCATACGTTATATCTGGATTGGAGGATATTGCCGTTGTCACTTCACTATATCTATTTGGTAAACCTTCAATGATGAAACATATTAGTTCACTTTCATCAATAATGGTGCCTAACTGTGAGATCTCTGTCGCTAAAGATTGAGCCTTTATCAAATATTCATCTATCGTTTCCTTCTCTGATTTTTCAATACGTGCCAACTTCATCTTCAGCTGAGTTAATCTTTGACGTTCAACTCCTTCATGTCGTCTCCTCAATAAATTCCATAGCTCCTTTGCATTTGTTACATTTCTACATGCCATCGCCTGCTCAGCTGAAAGCGTTAAAATAATGATAGCACATACCTCATCGTTTTTCTTTGACCAGTCATTCCATCTCGCTATAGACTCTGGCTTGTTTGCGTCCTTAACTGGCTCATCATCC
Organism: Osmia bicornis bicornis; assembly: GCF_907164935.1. NCBI lineage: Eukaryota > Metazoa > Arthropoda > Insecta > Hymenoptera > Megachilidae > Osmia > Osmia bicornis. The sequence goes on along the minus strand of NW_025791152.1, from coordinate 97,940 downwards.
ACAATAATCTCCTCATAGAGATGCTTTGCTTTAATTAACGCTGCCAATCTCATGCTCCATAATGCATAATTTTTGCTGGTCAACGGCTCAATCCTAGAAACCGCCAACGATGCCGATTCTGCCATGGCTTTAGTTATTCTTTCCTCCAATCCTTTCACTCAATCTTTCTTTTAGCGTAGCACGTGTTTCAATCCCATTGAGCGCAACCACGCTCTGCTACCATATTGTTGTGGGATTGAAGAATTTTTATAAAACACTTTATTATTTTTAATATCATTTCTTATAGGTAGTAAGAGAAAATTAATATAGAACAAAACTTATATCTAACTCTTTGGAAATAATTAAAATAAAACATGTATGTCGCATTATGCACGTGAAGAAACTAAAACGTAATAATACATAGCTTTAATGCCAAGAAGAGCTAACACGTAAAAAAACCGTTTGCTCTGGCGGGAAAAACCCAGACGTCTCTCCTTCTCCTGTTCAGGCTTGCCAACCTCTCCATCACCAAAAGTCGCTAGCTATCGGGGCATGAATTTGCTACGCGACATTCCCATCAGATATAATGTAATATAATGATCCCTTCCCACCGATCAATGTACATATAATGGCAGTATCGTTATTACTATATCTCCATTTGATATGTAATATACATTTAATAACAATATCATTATTACTATATCTACATCAGATGAAATTTACTATACTGATTTAATCTCACAGACCAATGTACATTTAATGACAATATCATTATTACTATATCTACATTAGATATTATGTAATATACTGATACCTTCCCACATATCAATGTACATATAATAACAATACCATTATTACTATATCTACATCAGATGAAATTTAATATACTGATTTAATCCCACAGACCAATGTACATTTAATAACAATATCATTATTACTATATCTACATTAGATATAATGTAATATAATGATTTAATCCCACAGATCAATGTACATTTAAGAACAATATCATTATTACTATATCTACATTAGATATAATGTAATATAATGATCCCTTCCCACCGATCTGCATTTGATATGTAATATACATTTAACAACAATATCATTATTAATATATCTACATCAGATGAAATTTAATATACTGATTTAATCCCACAGACCAATGTACATTTCATAACAATATCATTATTACTATATCTACATGGGATACAATGTAACATACTGATACCTTCCCACAGATCAATGTACATATAATAACAGTATCGTTATTACTATATCTACATTAGATATGTAATATACATTTATTACTATATCTACATCAGATGAAATTTAATATACTGATTTAATCACACAGGCCAATGTACATTTAATAACAATACCATTATTACTATATCTACATTAGATATAATGTAATATACTGATCCCTACCCACAGATCAATGTACATATAATAACAGTTTCGTCATTACTATATCTACAATAGATATAATGTAATATACTGATACCTTCCCACAGATCAATGTACATATAATAACAGTATCGTTATTACTATATCTACATTAGATATGTAATATACATTTAATAACAATATCATTATTAATATATCTACATCAGATGTAATGTAATATACTGATTTATTCCCACAGACCTATGTACATTTAATAACAATATCATTATTACTGTATCTACATTAGATATAATGTAATATAATGATCCCTTTCCACCGATCAATGTACATATAATGGCAGTATCGTTATTACTATATCTCCATTTGATATGTAATATACATTTAATAACAACATCATTATTAATATATCTACATCAGATGTAAGGTAATATACTGATTTATTCCCACAAACCAATGTACATTTAATAACAATATCATTATTACTATATCTACATTGGATACAATGTAATATACTGATACCTTCCCACAGATCAATGTACATATAATAATAGCATCGTAATTACTATATCTACATTAGATATGTAATATACATTTAATAACAATATCATTATTACTATATCTACATCAGATGAAATTTAATATACTGATTTAATCCCACAGACCAATGTACATTTAATAACAATATCATTATTACTATATCTACATTAGATATAATGTAATATAATGATTTAATCCCACAGATCAATGTACATTTAAGAACAATATCATTATTACTATATCTACATTAGATATAATGTAATATAATGATCCCTTCCCACCGATCAATGTACATATAATGGCAGTATCGTTATTACTATATCTGCATTCGATCTGCTGCAGTATACTGATTCCTTCCCGCAGATCAATGTACATTGAATACCGGTATCATTTATACTATATCTACATTGGATATAATGTGATATACTGATGCCTTCCCACAGATTAATGTGCATTGAATAACAGTATCATTGATACTATATCTACATTGGATATAATGTAATATACTAATGCCTTCCCACAGATCAATGTAATTTTGGTAACAACATCATTATTACTATATCCACATTAGATATAATGTAATATACTGATCCCTACCCACAGATCCATGTACATATAATAACAGTTTCGTTATTACTATATCTACAACAGATATAATGTAATACACTGATACCTTCCCACAGATCAATGTACATATAATAACAGTATCGTTACTACTATATCTGCATTAAATATGTAATATACATTTAATAACAAGATCATTATTAATATATTTACATCAGATGAAATTTAATATACTGATTTAATCCCACAGACCAATGTACATTTCATAACAATATCATTATTACTATATCTACCTGGGATACAATGTAACATACTGATACCTTCCCACAGATCAATGTACATATAATAACAGTATCGTTATTAGTATATCTACATTACATATGTAATATACATTTATTACTATATCTACATCAGATGAAATTTAATATACTGATTGAATCACACAGACCAATGTACATTTAATAACAATACCATTATTACTATATCTACATTAGATATAATGTAATATACTCATCCCTACCCACAGATCAATGTACATATAATAACAGTTTCGTCATTACTATATCTACAATAGATATAATGTAATATACTGATACCTTCCCACAGATGAATGTACATACAATAACAGTATCGTTATTACTATATCTACATTAGATATGAAATATACACTTAATAACAATATCATTATTACTATATCTACATCAGATGAAATTTAATATACTGATTTAATCCCACAGACCAATGTACATTTAATAACAATATCATTATTAATATATCTACATCAGGTGTAATGTAATATATTGATTTATTCCCACAGACCAATGTACATTTAATAACAATATCATTATTACTGTATCTACATTAGATATAATGTAATATAATGATCCCTTCCCACCGATCAATGTACATATAATGGCAGTATCGTTATTACTATATCTCCATTTGGTATGTAATATACATTTAATAACAATATCATTATTAATATATCTACATCAGATGTAAGGTAATATACTGATTTATTCCCACCAACCAATGTACATTTAATAACAATATCATTATTACTATATCTACATTGGATACAATGTAATATACTGATACCTTCCCACAGATCAATGTACATATAATAACAGCATCGTAATTACTATATCTACATTAGATATAATGTAATATACTGATACCTTCCCACAGATCAATTTACATATAATAACAGTATCGATATTACTATATCTACATTAGATATGTAATATACATTTAATAACAATATCATTATTACTATATCTACATCAGATGAAATTTAATATACTGATTTAATCCCACAGACCAATGTACATTTAATAACAATATCATTATTACTATATCTACATTAGATATAATGTAATATAATGATTTAATCCCACAGATCAATGTACATTTAAGAACAATATCATTATTACTATATCTACATTAGATATAATGTAATATAATGATCCCTTCCCACCGATCAATGTACATATAATAACAGTATCGTTACTACTATATCTGCATTTGATATGCAATATACATTTAAGAACAATATCATTATTACTATATCTACATCAGATGAAATTTAATATACTGATTTAATCCCACACACCAATGTACATTTAATAGCAATATCATTATTACCATATCTGCATTAGATATAATGTAATATAATGATCACATCCACCGATCAATGTACATATAATGGCAGTATCGTTATTACTATATCTACATTTGATATGTAATATACATTTAATGACAATACCATTATTACGATATCTACATCAGATGAAATTTAATATACTGATTTAGTCCCACAGACCAATGTACATTTAATAACAATACCATTCTTACTACATCTACATCAGATGTAATTTAATATACTGATTTAATCCCACAGACCAATGTACATTTAATAGCAATATCATTATTACCATATCTGCATTAGATATAATGTAATATAATGATCACATCCCACCGATCAATGTACATATAATGGCAGTATCGTTATTACTATATCTACATTTGATATGTAATATACATTTAATAACAATATCATTATTAATATATCTACATCAGATGTAAGGTAATTTACTGATTTATTCCCACAAACCAATGTACATTTAATAACAATATCATTATTACTATATCTACATTGGATACAATGTAATATACTGATACCTTCCCACAGATCAATGTACATATAATAACAGTATCGTTATTACTATATCTACATTAGATATAATGTAATATACTGATATCTTCCCACAGATCAATTTACATATAATGGCAATATCCTTATTACTATATCTGCATTAGATCTGCTGCAATATACTGATTCCTTCCCACAGATCAATGTACATTGAGTAACAGTATCATTTATACTATATCTACATTGGATACAATATAATATACTGATGCCTTCCCACAGATCAATGTAATTTTGTTAACAACATCATTATTACTATATCTACATTAGATATAATGTAATATACTGATCCCTACCCACAGATCAATGTACATATAATAGCAGTTTCGTTATTACTATATCTACAATAGATATAATGTAATATACTGATATCTTCCCACAGATCAATATACATAGAATAACAGTATCGTTATTACTATATCTACATTAGATATAATGTAATATACTGATCCCGACCCACAGATCCATGTACATATAATAACAGTTTCGTTATTACTATATCTACAATAGATATAATGTAATACACTGATACCTTCCCACAGATCAATGTACATATAATAACAGTATCGTTACTACTATATCTGCATTTGATATGTACTATACATTTAATAACAATATCATTATTAATATATCTACATCAGATGAAATTTAATATACTGATTTAATCCCACAGACCAGTGTACATTCAATAACAATATCATTGTTACTATATCTACATGGGATACAATGTAATATACTGATACCTTCCCACAGATCAATGTACATATAATAACAGTATCGTTATTACTATATCTACATTAGATATGTAATATACATTTATTACTATATCTACATCAGATGAAATTTAATATACTGATTTAATCCCACAGACCAATGTACATTTAATAACAATACCATTATTACTATATCTACATTAGATATAATGTAATATACTGATCCCGACCCACAGATCCATGTACATATAATAACAGTTTCGTTATTACTATATCTACAATAAATATAATGTAATACACTGATACCTTCCCACAGATCAATGTACATATAATAGCAGTATCGTTATTACTATATCTACATTAGATCTCCTGCAATATACTGATTCCTTCCCACAGATCAATGTACATTGAATAACAGTATCATTTACACTATATCTACATTGGATATAATGTAATATACTGATGCCTTCCCACATATCAATGTACATATAATAACAGTTTCGTTATTACTATATCTACAATAGATATAATGTAATATACTGATACCCTCCCACAGATCAGTATACATATAATAACAGTATCGTTATTACTATATCTACATTAGATATGTAATATGCATTTAATAACAATATCATTATTACTATATCTACACCAGATGAAATTTAATATACTGATTTAATCCCACAGATGAATGTACATATAATAACAGTTTCGTTATTACTATTGTAACCGTACATTCGTACAGTTACATAGTATAGTATAAGTAGTATAGATTTTTCTTGGGAGATCGAAACTATGGCGATGGTATGTGCTATTCCTACGTATTTTTCACAGTGGAGCGCGTGCGCGGATCCCCTCCTTCGAACGCCGGATCGAAGGAGCTCAGTGTCGATCCATCGATCGACACTCTGGTCCCAAACGACAAGCAGAACGGACGGTTTCACCTACGGCTCTCTTCCAAGAGACAACCGTCTAAAGATTGCGATCCAGCAAGTCGTGACTAGAGCCCGAGCTTGGACACCTCCCTTTCATTAAGTAGTGGCCTTCTGTCTTGGGACTCAGCACCCTCGAAAGATCGCCCTACACAGGCATATCCAAGACGACGTTGACTCCTAGGGAAACCTAGTCGAGCCATCCCCGTTTTGCTTGTGTTCTGGCAATTTTACATTGCAATTTGGAGGGCCGTGATCTCGCTCTTGGCAGTCTTAATTTCTTCCTTGAGTACACTTCGTACTCCAGGAAGAACGTTGACGGATTCCGGCAAATCCACGGTTATCGGATTCTCTTAAATACACGTATTTCAGTCTGCAAAGGAGTCGAGGGTCGGGACTTAGTGCGCGACCTTCTCATCCTTTGATTGTGACTGAAATCGTGAAGTCAGTGCCCCTGTCGATCTGAGGTTCGCAGGTGAAAACCTTGCTGAACCGGAAGTATCCTCGGAATCCACTGGCTCGCCATTCTGCGATTTAAGAGACGCGTAAAAGTTAATATTTCGCTGCACGGTTAATAAATTCAAACGTTCCTCTCTTGCCTACGCGCTCCACGATCAAGCGACCTTCGTGCGTCGTGATTTCGGTATATGTTTCCGAAACAAATCGAGCGAACAATAACTCGTCCTTGGCGAAAGACGTTTGAATCGTAGACGACCAACGAAATTTTGTAACCGTTGTGTATATATTACTTTTCGCATTCCGAGCAGGGTCACGATTTTGCGTTCGGATACTTTGCGTTATTCTTTTCATATATTTTCTCATATTTCTTAAAATGCGTTATTCAACCAGTCATTTTTCCGTATAAATGAAGACTGAGTTTTTTGAGTCGCGTTAAAGTCGCTCGACTGGTTGAGATTTTTCTTTACGTTATATTTTCTTATATTACTTTATATTCTATTATAATTATTCCGTGAGATTTAAATGCGTTATTCAACCAGTCATTTTTCCGTATTAAAAGAAGACTGAGTTTTTGGGTCGCGTTAAAGTCGCTCGACTGGTTGAAATCTTTTCTTTTGCGTTACCATTTTTTTTTATTACACTTTCGATTCGTGTGAATCCGATCTGCGTGCTTATTGACGATCAATCTAGTCAAGTTCGTTGTATATTATATTTACATAATCTGCGCGTCTATTGAACATCTATTAGATGAGAATTGCGTTCCGTTGATTGTTGAACGCGTAAACTGCCATAATATTTGCGGTGCTACTACCATTCTGTGATCGGCTATTTTGCCATACTTCAATCACCATCTTTCTGAATAAATCGATATCTTCTTTTTCACACCGCAAAACTACGTCTCGTTACTGACTTCACCGTTCCTTCTGCCTTCGCGAACGCGCAGCGAACGCGAACCACTCCTTGAGACGCGTAGGGGAAATCGTACGCTCGTACTACTCGCGGTATCTTCTCCTTCGCATAAGTAGCGAAAGACCTAAACGTCACATTTGGCGCCCAACTAAGGGGCAGAATACGGTGACCAGTAATTTAGTAAAATGCCAAAAGAGACGCGGGCGAACACGCGCAAGCAACAAGATGCGTCACGGGACGAATCATTAGATTCGGACGACAGAACGGACCAAACAATTAGCTCTGCGCTATTCGGAGGCTCGCGAATTCAGAGATCACCGATTGTGACAGCTACATTACCCGATAAAACAAGGGATAATCCGCCGGCAACTGCTCCATCTAAAACAGGGGAAACGGGCGCGACATTAGATAGTATTTCCAACTTACTTATCGGCCTCACCGAAAAACAAGACAGACAAGAGGCAAAATTAGCCCAATTAGAGAAAACATTGTCTGAGCGGATTGATTCACAGATTAGACAACAAGGGGAAGAGTTATTCCAATCTTTAACTCAGATTCGAACAGAGGTCCGGGAAGACATCCTAGGTTTCCAAACCAGATTAGCAGAGTTGAACGTGGCGAGTCAACAAGCCACGAGCGCGAATAATACGCAATCGCGACGCATTCTTTCAACCGGTTCTCGTGTTGAATCTCGTTCCCCATCAGAAAGACCGTTTCGGGTGAAACCTCAACTTCCATCGTTTGAGGGCACCTCAAAAGAACGTCCTCCCAAATTTCTTCGGGAATTAGAACGTTTTGTTAGAATTTCACGCGTTCAGGAGGATGAAATGCGACTTATAATCGATCAAGCCCGCAAAGGAGTGGCAAGCGATTGGTGGGATTTAGTTTCGGGAGAGATTCGCACCTGGGATGATTTTGCGTGCGGATTCCTGTCCCAATTTTGGAGCACGACTGTGCAACGTAAAATTCGAACTAACCTGGAAACGGGTTATTATCGGGATGACTCGGGAATAACGAGAGTCACGTATGCCATGCGTTTAATTGGGGATGCGAGGGACCTGACACCGCGTCGAAGCGACGATGAAATCGTCCAAGTATTGGCTCGACATTTCACCCAAGCAGTCCACGATTCGGTAACCGCGCAGAACATCACGACAGTCGATGCTTTTCTTACACTACTCGACCGATGGGACAACGGAGGAACAGTCAACCGATCGCGTGCCCAACCACACGAATGGCAACGATTTGACCGAGCAAGACCACCAATTGCTCAGCAAAATAATGCTCAGCAGAACATCGCTCCGAGAAATCCGATGTATGGAAACAGGGGATTTCCCCAACGCGACAACTCCGGACCCAGGGAAGGGCCACGAGACCAGCCAAGGCAACCACCAATGGCTCAAGACACTCGACCAAGACGGGATCAGACACCAGTAAGGGTCAGAATTTCTGAGGTGACTCCCGAAATTCAACCGGAAGTCACCGAGCAACCCGATGAAATCTCGGAAGAATCGGGAAACGAACAATGAGCGTTCCTGTGAACGAACTGGACTCCTCCCCGACGAAAGTTCAAGGAACCTCCTCTAAAACAGAGAAGGGGAAAATCACCACATTGTTCCCAGATCTGCGTGAAGAACTAGCAGCAAGCGACCCCGGCGTGAAGAAAGACCATAAAATCGTCACTGGTCAAAGTCCTGAAGTGAAAATCTTCATTCAGGATATCCCAGTGAATGCACTCGTGGACACCGGTAGTATGGTTACGGTAATGTCGGAAGCATGGTTCGATCAACATCTGTTCCAATTAAATAAATGTCCATCATTACCGATCAGCAGCAGCTTTGTCATAGGAGCAACAGGATCGAAATCGGCTCGCCTCAAGAAGCAGATCCTTGCCACGATCCGATTTAAAAACACCCAATTCCTTGTTCCCATGATTATTGTTCCAAATTTAATCCATGATGTCATCCTTGGAATCGACACATTAAGAGCTATAAAATCCAAAATTGACCTTGAAGAAGATCTGTTGAAGGTTATCATCAGAGAAAAAGAAGAGCAAATCACAATGGCTCCGTGTGATGAAGACGAAGCACCCAATCTTGACGTCAATCGACTAACAAGTCCACAAACAATTGCTCAATCTGATGCGATATCAATCAGAGAAAGAATAAGGCAGAAAATCGCCTCTTGCAATATTCCAACAATGCAACAGGAACAATTGGTGGACGTGTTAGCAAAACACCCTGACATCTGGAGAGAGAATCCAGGCCGCGTTGGATGCTACCAACATGAATTAATCGTCAACGAGGATGTACCCTTTGTACAACGAACGTATCCAATTCCGATGAAATACCTTGAGCACGCGGATGAAGAAATCAAGAAGATGCTCGAATATAACATCATTCAGCCTTCTAACAGTCCGTATATTAATCCGCTGGTTCCGGTTATTAAGAAAAACGGAAGCATCAGACTGTGTTTGGATGCGCGCATGCTGAATCGAACATTGCTGGGTGATCATGAAATGTCAGAGACAATCGACGCGATATTCCAACGTTTTCCAAAAATCGCGTATGTATCAAGTATTGACTTGATCAATAGTTTTTGGCAGGTTCCTCTCACCCCCAATTCGCGCAAATACACAGCCTTTTTATACCGCGGCCAATGTTACGAGTTTGTAGTCACTCCGTTTGGCTTGAAAACAAGTAGCGCGAGTCTCGTTCGTGCCCTAAGATTGGTGTTGGTAGGAATGGAGTCGTTTATCATAAATTTTATCGATGATATCTTGTGTGTTTCATCCTCTTTTGACGAGCATGTCAAACATCTGGCAAGATTGTGTAAGCGTCTTCATGAACACAACCTCACTATCAACCTCGACAAATGTCAGTTTCTAGCTCGTGAAACCACGTTTCTTGGACACATATTATCCGCAGATGGAATCCGACAGGACCCACAAAAGCTCTCGTGCATTCGAGACTTTCCACCGCCTCGTAATGCTAAACAGCTTCGTGGTTTTCTGGGATTGATAAATTTTATAGCAAATTTGCTGAACATCACGGGGAAATAATTACACCTCTATTAGGACTATTAAAGAAAGGCGCTCGATGGGAGTGGTCACAGAAAATGGAAGAAGCTTTTCAACAAGCTAAAGAGGTATTTTGCGAAACAGTAGTTCTCCAATTTCCCGATCCAAAACGCGATTATTACTTATCGACAGAGGCTAGTTTCTCTGCTCTGGGAGCTGTTTTGGCTCAGAAAGATGACCAGGGCAATCTTAGACCGATCTCATTCGCTAGTAGGACTTTAAAAGGTGCTGAATTAGCGTATTTTACAACAGAGAAAGAATTACTCGCGATTGTTTGGGCATTAAATAAATTTAAGACCTATTTATACGGGGCACACATCATCTTGACTACCGATCATCATGCTCTGACTTTTTTGATGAGCAGTCGTTTCCTAAACCAACGTCTCACGCGATGGATTCTATCGATACAAGACTATTCTATGGAAGTCCAATATTGTCCTGGAAAGGACAATGTCCCGGCCGATTGTATGAGCAGATTAGATCAATCAGCTCCGGATACAGAATCACGCCACGAAAAACGAATTCCGATTTTGGCCGCTTTGGCCAGGGATTTGTCTAAAGAATTGTTAGAATTCTTTAACAACATACCAGCGTTTTAGGCGAAAGACCCGAAGCTTGCTCAAATCATACGAATGGTCAATGAAAACTCCGACAAAGTCCTCGAAAAATACCGCATCGCGAATGGAATTTTATTTCATAAAAATCGTACGCAAAAATGGAACTGCGTCGTTCCAAGTAATAAAATATCGTTGTTGATTCGAGAGATACATGAAGTCTATGCTCATCCTGGCAGCGACAAGTGTATCAAATTAATCTCTGAAAGATTCTATTTTCCAAAATTAGCGAGAACCATCCGTAAATACATCTCCACGTGTGACCACTGTCAACGGGTAAAAATCCCTACACAGGCAATTCACGCGGATATGCAGACAATTATTCCACACGCTCCGTTAGAATTGGTTTCCCTTGATTTTTATGGACCCTTGCCGACCGCGAGAGGGGGGTATAAATATCTGGCGGTGTTTGAAGACGTATTCACAAAATATGTCAAATTATACCCGCTACGGCGAGCAACAGCGAATGCGACAATCAATCGGATAGTAAAAGAATTAATCCCGGAGTGCGGAAAGCCGCATCGTATAATAACGGATCATGGGACGCAATTCACATCAAAACGGTGGGGGGACGCGTTAAAAGAGTTAGAAATTCGACACACGCTATCGTCAATAAGGCACCCCCAAAGTAACCCCGTAGAAAGGGTGAACCGCGAGATAGGGCGCATGTTTCGACCGTTAATTAAAGACAAACATTCCACCTGGTTAAAAATGGGTAAGAACGATCGAGACGTGTTGCAACGAATTGCACCACGACAGTACGGGATTCACTTCCGTTTGAATTAATGAAGAAGAAGCCGCCCAATCGACCATGGGAAAAATGGTTCGCCACCGACCCCATACCAGATGACCAGGGGACTCACCACCATACCAAGCTACAACTCGCTCGTGGCAAGATGACGAAAAAGGCTGCGAAACGAATGGAACGCGCAAATCGCGGACGCGTCGCATATCCGTTCAAGAAAATGACCTCGTACTCATCAAGGCAAACCCGGTATCCAATGCCGCGGATCGAGAGATCGCAAAATTCTTCCATCTGTTTGAAGGGCCCTATAAAATCACAAAAATCAAAGGACCGGCGACATATGAATTGCGTCACCCGGAAACGGGAGAGGTAAAGGGCACATTCCAACGCATCAAATTTGCGACCATACCGGCATCCCTTCCAGGAGGCGGCAGCCACCCAAGATCGATCTGGAGGGGAGAATATCGATCTCGCCTGATGACTGCGCATGAAGATCAAGGATCGAACATCCTGAAGTGGGGAGAGGCCCCCCCTTATGTAATCACGAGTCAGCACCATCGATCAGTCTCAATTCGGCAGTCATGGCATCGATAGCGACACAACATAAAAGTAGTTGTTCCCGAGGCACCCAGGCCTATGCACCATGGTTGATGCATAGTAAGGCGACTCAGACCGGCTTTGAGCTAATTTATAAAAAAATCAAAGAACCTCAGCTCCACACTATCGAGCCCAGGCCCTGGATATCAGCCAAAACGGGCGCGGCCACGGCGTGGCCGTCACACACAAGCCAAGCAAAGAGAATAGATGCGAGGACCCAAACGCCTAAAAAAGGGATTCGACGGACAGGCGCAAAGCAACGGTCGATTCGGCGCAGGAAGCGCACCAAACAACGAGAGACCACCAGGATGAACGCATCGAGGTCCTGCGACCCTCCGAGTCCAGAGCCTCGCATTAACGATGAGGTCCTGCAACGGCAACTAACCGACGCCATGACTGATGTGACGACGGAGTCAATCCTCCCCATCGAGGTCGAAACAGAGGCTGCCGACAATATTGAGACGTTGGAGGAACTGGGTCCCATGGTCGATGACTCAGCCCAATCCACCCCCATCACAGACACCGAGATGGAAAGGATCATCGAAGACTGGGTCATTCCACTGATACCAGACTCAGGAGTCAACGACGCAGACGACCATGAAGGGCACACCAGACCACAGACGACCCCAGAAGATAAAATCCAGATTCCTACTCTGAATGCCCACGATCCATTGGGTTTACTGAGGCTCACAGAGGCTATGTTGGACGCGATGGAGGAGGACAACCAAGTGCTGGAAACATAAAGTGTTGAGTGACAAAAACCGTTCCTTTTCTTTTTGTTGGTGCCAGGACACCACAGTGTAGAAAGTATGGGTGAACAGTATCTAAGTGGGAACAAAGAAATGTGTTTTTTTTGATTTCTCGTAATTCTATTTCCAGTTTTTTTTTTGTTTTGTGCGTCGCCGAACAAATAGTTATCTGCGCAAAGGAGCACACCATTGTTTAAATCAAGACTGTTTTTTTTTGCACCATTTATACAATTCTCTTTTGCTTTCTCGTTTAATATAAATAGATATAAGGGTGTGAATAGCTGTGTGCATGGAAGCCAATTCATTCATTTTCGTATTTATTTCTTTTTCTGGTGATAGGCTACGCCAAAGACGTTATTTTTATTTTGTGATGATTACAAAGAAGTTTTTTTTATATATAATACATATCATTTTTAGTTCTTCTTTTCGTATGCGTGTGTGAGTGAGTGTCGCGTTCATTAGTACCTACCAAAGCTCTTGATCCGAGAGGGGGGTATATGTAACCGTACATTCGTACAGTTACATAGTATAAAACAAGTAGTATAGATTTTTCTTGGGAGATCGGAACTATAGCGATGGTATGTGCTATCCCTACTTATTTTTCAAGTGGAGCGCGTGCGCGGATCCCCTCCTTCGAACGCCGGATCGAAGGAGCTCAGTGTCGATCCATCGATCGACACTCTGGTCCCAAACGACAAGCAGAACGGACGCTTTCACCTACGGCTCTCTTCCAAGAGACAACCGTCTAAAGATTGCGATCCAGCAAGTCGTGACTAGAGCCCGAGCTTGGACACCTCCCTTTCATTAAGTAGTGGCCTTCTGTCTTGGGACTCAGCACCCTCGAAAGATCGCCCTACACAGGCATATCCAAGACGACGTTGACTCCTAGGGAAACCTAGTTGAGCCATCCCGTTTTGCTTGTGTTCTGGCAATTTTACATTGCAATTTGGAGGGCCGTGATCTCGCTCTTGGCAGTCTTAATTTCTTCCTTGAGTACACTTCGTACTCCAGGAAGAACGTTGACGGATTCCGGCAAATCCACGGTTATCGGATTCTCTTAAATACACGTATTTCAGTCTGCAAAGGAGTCGAGGGTCGGGACTTAGTGCGCGACCTTCTCATCCTTTGATTGTGACTGAAATCGTGAAGTGAGTGCCCCTGTCGATCTGAGGTTCGCAGGTGAAAACCTTGCTGAACCGGAAGTATCCTCGGAATCCACTGGCTCGCCATTCTGCGATTTAAGAGACGCGTAAAAGTTAATATTTCGCTGCACGGTTAATAAATTCAAACGTTCCTCTCTTGCCTACGCGCTCCACGATCACGCGACCTTCGTGCGTCGTGATTTCGGTATATGTTTCCGAAACAAATCGAGCGAACAATAACTCGTCCTTGGCGAAAGACGTTTGAATCGTAGACGACCAACGAAATTTTGTAACCGTTGTGTATATATTACTTTTCGCATTCCGAGCAGGGTCACGATTTTGCGTTCGGATACTTTGCGTTATTCTTTTCATATATTTTCTCATATTTCTTAAAATGCGTTATTCAACCAGTCATTTTTCCGTATAAATGAAGATTGAGTTTTTTGAGTCGCGTTAAAGTCGCTCGACTGGTTGAGATTTTTCTTTACGTTATATTCTATTATAATTATTCCGTGAGATTTAAATGCGTTATTCAACCAGTCATTTTTCCGTATTAAAAGAAGACTGAGTTTTTGGGTCGCGTAAAGTCGCTCGACTGGTTGAAATCTTTTCTTTTGCGTTACCATTTTTTTTTTATTACACTTTCGATTCGTGTGAATCCGATCTGCGTGCTTATTGACGATCAATCTAGTCAAGTTCGTTGTATATTATATTTACATAATCTGCGCGTCTATTGAACATCTATTAGATGAGAATTGCGTTCTGTGATTGTTGAACGCGTAAACTGCCATAATATTTGCGGTGCTACTACCATTCTGTGATCGGCTATTTTGCCATACTTCAATCACCATCTTTCTGAATAAATCGATATCTTCTTTTTTACACCGCAAAACTACGTCTCGTTACTGACTTCACCGTTCCTTCTGCCTTCGCGAACGCGCAGCGAACGCGAACCACTCCTTGAGACGCGTAGGGGAAATCGTACGCTCGTACTACTCGCGGTATCTTCTCCTTCGCATAAGTAGCGAAAGACCTAAACGTTACACTATATCTAGATTAGATATAATGTAATATAATTATCCCTTCCCACCGATCAATGTACAATATAATGGCAGTATCGTTATTACTATATCTCCATTTGATATGTAATATACATTTAATAACAATATCATTATTAATATATCTACATCAGATGTAAGGTAATATACTGATTTATTCCCACAAACCAATGTACATTTAATAACAATATCATTATTACTATATCTACATTGGATACAATGTAATATACTGATACCTTCCCACAGATCAATGTACATATAATAACAGCATCGTAATTACTATATCTACATTAGATATAATGTAATATACTGATACCTTCCCACAGATCAATTTACATATAATAACAGTATCGTTATTACTATATCTACATTAGATATGTAATATACATTAATAACAATATCATTATTACTATATCTACATCAGATGAAATTTAATATACTGATTTAATCCCACAGACCGATGTACATTTAATAACAATATCATTATTACTATATCTACATTAGATATAATGTAATATAATGATTTAATCCCACAGATCAATGTACATTTAAGAACAATATCATTATTACTATATCTACATTAGATATAATGTAATATAATGATCCCTTCCCACCGATCAATGTACATATAATGGCAATATCCTTATTACTATATCTGCATTAGATCTGCTGCAATATACTGATTTAATCCCACAGATCAATGTACATATAATAACAGTTTCGTTATTACTATATCTAGATTAGATATAATGTAATATAATTATCACTTCCCACCGATCAATGTACATATAATGGCAGTATCGTTATTACTATATCTACAATAGATATAATGTAATATACTGATACCCTCACACAGATCAATATACATATAATAACAGTATCGTTATTACTATATCTACATTAGATATGTAATATACATTTAATAACAATATCATTATTACTATATCTACATCAGATGAAATTTAATATACTGATTTAATCCCACAGACCAACGTACATTTAATAGCAATATCATTATTACCATATCTGCATTAGATATAATGTAATATAATGATCACATCCCACCGATCAATGTACATATAATGGCAGTATCGTTATTACTATATCTACATTTGATATGTAATATACATTTAATGACAATACCATTATTACGATATCTACATCAGATGAAATTTAATATACTGATTTGGTCCCACAGACCAATGTACATTTAATAACAATACCATTCTTACTACATCTACATCAGATGTAATTTAATATACTGATTAATCCCACAGACCAATGTAC